>NC_089765.1:46859409-46911909 GCF_040412425.1 Macrobrachium rosenbergii | reverse complement strand
GTTCGCCCTTGTGCATTTATTAAACTTCTGGGCCTATAACTTGGTATTCCCTGATGCTTCTTGGTTCAATCCCGGCCCACGTGTTCACTGCCTCCTTGCTCTGAGTCACAAGTAAAGCCTCGGGGAAGTCCTTGGCGCCTTCAGCGCACACCCGAGTAATTCATTCCACAAATTTCAGCATTAGATTGTAACCTAGGTCCTCATATCGTTTCAGAAGGACGATCGTAGCAGAATTCTCCTTGGTCCGTGCTCCTGGCATTCCCAAGCTTTCCCCACCCTTCGGGAGGACTTCTGCAGCAGCAATTTAACGTGTTTCAGTTCATTTTCCCTTTGATCTTGTGTGTCATGAAAATATACCTATTTTTGTATCCACGTGTTTCACGCACTTCCCTTTGAGAAAGAGCCCTCCGCTCCTTGTACAACTCCTTTTATTTTTTGTTTTTATATGTCCTGGTTATCTTGCAAGGCCATTTTAGAGTAAAGTACTAAATGTGGAGTCTTAAGAACCACCTGCACCAGGAAACATATAAAAAATGGCGACCTGGCCAGTGATTCTCGTAACGATTGCATGCCCCCTCTCTCCCTTTGTTGTTTGTGTTGCAATTTGTGAAATCAGCAATTAGCTCAGCTAAGCTGGATACGAGACAGATTACGAACCTTTGAAAAGCCAGCGCAACAGGCCAAGGAAATTCTGCATAAGTAAACTGTGTTTATTTAGCGTAGGACACTTTAGCAAATGTGACTAAACCTAGGAATTTTTTTTTATATGGTAGGGCACATGTCAGAGGAAAACGAGAGAGAGGATCTCCGAAATTTAGCTTTGGAAGCCTTTGCACGCGGCTTGCATGCCATTCAATTAGGTTATTTAGGTGCTAACCCATTAAAGGAATAGTGCGCGTATTCCACTTATGAAAACCTGTGATTTCGAAACCGAATCCTTAAACAGGCACGAGAAATCGACTGCAAACACATGTTTGAAAGTCAGACTAGCATCGCCGACTCATTTTACTCTCTCTCTCTCATTTAGAAATAGGGCAAAATCGTATATTATGCCAGGCTAACGCACGGACTTAAAAGGTCAACAACCATTGTCTCGTTCCCTCAGTCCGGGAAAGTCCCGGGTTTGTTTACCAACAGTAACTTCGTTCATTCATTCGTCACAGACAGGCCTATGAGATAAAGAGAAAGGGAAGAGAAACGACCTTGACCGGCATTCGTAGCCCAGTTAGGAATGTGTAAAAAATTTGTTTGTTTGATTTTCTTTGCTCTCCCTCGGCTCACTCTACCAAATTGTTTTACATTATTGGGGGTCTGACATTAAAGTTCTGTATTGTTCTGTTTTTTTTCTGTGTTTTGTTTTGTGCTTTTACGACGGCTGTGTGTGTTGCCTATCCGTTATGAATTTGGGATTGCCACCCACCTAATTGCCATTGAGAATAACACGTCTCCCATAAGTAAGGAAAACTAGCACTCTCGCTAATCAGACCTCGTCTGTGCAGGAATTCTTGGGAGACCAATCATTTGCTCCTTACCGTCCCCAAATAAACCCGTTCGTCGGTAATTTGGTGAGACCAATTCATCTTCAATTCAGTCCCCAGATAAGCCCGCCTTGTCGGTAATTCGGGAGACCCATGTATATTCCAATCTAGTCCCCAAATAAACCTGTTCGTCAGTAATTTGGTGAGACCAATTCATCTTCAATTCAGTCCCCAGATAAGCCCGCCTTGTCGGTAATTCGGGAGACCCATATATATTCCAATCTAGTCCCCAAATAAACCCGTTCGTCGGTAATTTGGTGAGACCAATTCGTCTTCAATTCAGTCCCCAGATAAGCCCGCCTTGTCGGTAATTCGGGAGACCCATATATATTCCACTCTAGTCCCCAAATAAACCTGTTCGTTGGTAATTTGGTGAGACCAATTCATCTTCAATTCAGTCCCCAGATAAGCCCGCCTTGTTGGTAATTCGGGAGACCCATATATATTCCACTCTAGTCCCCAAATAAACCCGTTTGTCGGTAATTTGGTGGGACCAATTCATCTTCAATTCAGTCCCCGGATAAGCCCGCCTTGTCGGTAATTCTGGAGACCTATAGATTCCAGTCTTGTCCCCAAGTCAGCCCGTTTGTCGGTACCTTGGGAGACCAAATATTCGCTCATTATCGTCCCCAATAACCCGTTTTGTCGGTAACTTGGGAGACCGGAGAATTCCCATTCCTAACTCCCCGCTGTAGCCCGCTGTGCCAGGGCGGGAGATCATTCATACGTCCCTTTTTGGGAAGATTCCAAATTCCCACAGCGCTGGGAAATTAATTCTGTGTTACTTGCGTCCTCTCCCACCTGCAAAATGTCGACATGATCTCAGCAGAGCGAGGATTTCAAGTCCTCCGGGAAGGAACTAGGCCTTTCCGGGAGAGAGCTAAGAGACTGGGTACAGGAGAGGATGGACGCAAATACAGGCAGAGAGACAGGCCCAGGAGAAACGAGAAGCAGAGAGACAGGAATGAGGGGCAGAGAGACAGGCTCAGGAGAGACGAGAAGAAGCAGAAAGACAGGCTCAGGAGAGATGAGAAGAAGCAGGGAAACAGGAACGAGAAGCAGAGAGACAGGAACGAGAAGCAGAGAGACAGGAACGAGAAGCAGAGAGACAGGCTCAGGAGAGACGAGAAGAAGCAGAAAGACAGGCTCAGGAGAAACGAGAAGAAGCGGAAAGGGAAGAAAGGGACAAGCAGCGTGCCCATGAACTCATGATGCTGCAACGGCGTGGCCCTTCGCCTCCACCTGCCACCCAGGGGATGAGTGCCTTCAGCCAGGCTCTCGCCTGCATGCCAAAATGGACGGAGGCCAAGCCCGATGTGTGGCTCGACAGCGCCGAGACAGTCTTAAAGGCCTGCCCCCTGAGTGCAGCCGAACTCTCCCTGGTGTTGGGCACGTTCCTTGGAGGGAAGGCCCTTACTGCCTACAAAGCCCTCCCGCCGGAGGAGCAGGAAAATTGGGAGGTCGTCCGCCAGACTATCGCAAAGGCGTACGAAATAACCCCTGAATGCTGGAGGAGGCGCTGGCGCGGGCTAGTGAAGGAAGCCAATCAGACCTGGGCAGACTGGGCATACCAGTCCGAGCATGCCCGTGCCAAATGGTTCGAGTCCTTGGGGGTTACGACCCTCAACGAGGCAATCGAACAGATAAATATAGAGCACTTCCTACTCTACGCCCCTCCGGCCCTCGCCACACACATCGCCGAGAAGGAGCCCCCAACCTTAGCTGATTGCTGCCAATTAGCGGATCTCTGGGACACTCATCACTCCCAGGAGAGCTCCCTTCAGCGCAAAATTACTCCACCCGCCTTCTTTTCGGGTGCCCCTCCGCTGAAGAATGGGTAATCGCAGAAACCCGTTCTGTGCATGTTCTGTAAAAAGATCGGGCATTCCAAAGAGCAATGCCGAAGTAAACCACCAGAGCCTCTTTCTCCCGGACAACCCGCTAATAAGTCACCTGCGCCCTCTGCAGGGGCAGTGTGAAGAGATTTCAGCCAAACCTTTTGCACTGCGTGCAAGGTTTTTGGCCACTCTCCCTCATGGGCAAAATGCCCTAGAAATAATAAGTCCGGTAATCCTGCCGTCGCCCTGGCCGTTACGAATCCCGAGTCCTTAGGCCCTCCAGCCAAGGGTCCCATATATGTGGCACCTCCTCGAGGTAGATACTCAGCACGCCAGGTCAAGGCATTTGAGGACTCTGGCGTGCAAATTTCCCTCATAAGGAAAGACAAAGTTCCCTATGGAGCTATAATAAACCGACGCGAGCTCATCACAATCGAGGGCATCAACGATTTTAAAATGATCCTCCCTACGGTCCAATTGAGGGTCACCCAACCCCACAGAGCCAGGACTCTTCATCTCGCCGTAGCGAAACACATTCCAGGAGGCTATGACGTCCTCCTGGGCCAGGACTTTACGTCCCCCTCCAAACCACGACCATTCCGGGGTCCAAATTCCCCAACTAATCCTCCAAATCCGAGTCCAGTGCCCGGCATGGCATCAGTGCCAGTGCCGAGGCCTCAGCCAGATCTCCCTTCCGGAGAATCTCGGCTATCAACTCCTCTGCCAGTGCCACTTGGGCGCACTGAGCAGTGCCAGTCTCCGTCTGTCCAGACAGACGAGACCACTACCACGTCGCTACCAGCACCAGTGCCAATGTCAGTGCCAGAGCACGCCCCTGATCCCCCTCCAAGGGATCCAACTCCAAACCCCCCCTCTTCGCCCGGCCTGGTGCTGCTGCCAGTTTCGGTAACAAGAGGGACATGTTCTCCTGACCCCAGCGGAGGCTCACCTAAAGGCACGGATTCGCAACCCGGGCCCGAGCTGGTCACCACTGCATGCGAGTCAACTCCGCTCCCTCCGGCTGTCCCCTCTCTCTCGCCGCCTGCCACAGATTCCTTCGCGAGTCATGATTCTGCCCTGCCTTCCTGGGCCGACGAACTCTGCGAACTGTGCCGGTTAATGTCCGAGCTGGCGAACAAAATTCCTGTGTCAGTTGTCGCAGCAGCTGACCCAGATGGCACCCCTTGCCGCCCTTCGGCCTCGGGCCCTCCGATTCCCCGGCGAAGGACAACGGTCCAAGGAGGAGAGGTTCGCGGTGGTTACCACGGGTGTGGGCGATCGCAGGTAGTCCTCAACGAGCTCCCGAGCTCTTCTGGCGCCTGTGCAAACTTGGCATAGGGCCACCTCTTCATCTTTTGAACGTCTTGGCACCTCCCATCCAGAAGAGGATGTCAAGGCCTTCCGCTATCTTCTTCCTTTCCTTTCGAATTTCTATCCCTCATCCTTCTCTGTCGATCTTTCCTTTACACTTTCCCTTAATTACCACTGCAAGCGGCAGTTAACATATGGGATATCATCCCCTTTTAAAATGCCTTAATCATTTTAACTTTGAATTTACGAGCGCTTATCAGAACTAAGAAAGGTAATGATTCATTAATAGTGTACAGTGCTCGTTTATTTGATGCAGTAGGTGAGTTAAAGAAATCTATGATAAACTCTCCATGGGTAAATGGAAATAATATCTCCTTAGATAGTTTTGAAAAACTGATACACTTTGCCTGCCTTTTAACGTCAGTCCCAGATATAATTACAGATAGTTTTGATAAAAGAATTGATCAGGATACAGATGAATCCTTTTTGTTTGCACAGATTAACAAAAATCTATCAAAATGCCTGACACTGGACAGTAGTTTTGTGAAGGGAGGTGCTAAAATTTCAGCAACAGTTTCAAAACCACAGAATAATGCAAATTCCTCAAATCTAGGACACGATGCAGGAGTGAAATCATGTGCGCAGGTGGAATCGAAGAAAACCTCAGAGAGATCAGTAACAACAATTCGTTGTTTTAATTGTGATAAAATAGGACATAGTAAGTCAAATTGCAGAGTGAGATATTGTTCAGCTTGCAAATCTTCAGACCATGGGTGGAGATTTTGCCCAGCCACAAAGAATAGAGAGTATTCAGGGAAAACACGGGGTAGTTTTAATAGATATGACAGAAGAATTTCACATGATGCAAGTTCTAGGTACACAAAAGAACATCAGAATTTTCACAAGATAAGTTCGAAGACGGACACAGGATAATGAGCAATCAGGTCTTAGAGTCACCAGAACCTAGGCCGATTGTACGTGGATTTTCTAATGGCATTGAAATTTCTATCTTCATTGATTCTGGTAGCTCAGTTAACCTAATAGATGCTGATCTTTTCACTCCGAAATTTCCAGAGTGTAAATTAGTCCCTACTAATGAGACAGTGTGTGATGTACAGGCGAGAAGATTGAATATCTTAGGTTCGTCATCTCTTACGCTTTGTATCGGTGGAAAGACAATAGTAGAACCATTTTTGGTCATAGAAGGATTAGCCTTAGGTGAAATGGTTTTGCTAGGACACCCTTCTTGCATGCGACATCTGGAGCTCATGGGTGCGTTCTCTCTCTCTCACCTTACGTTCTCTCTCTCTCTCCGCCTCTTGGGCAATTCTTTCTCTCTCTCTCTCTCTTCACGTTCCTTCTCCTCTCGTTGCTCTTGGGCAATTCTTTCTCTCTCTCTCTCTTCACGTTCCTTCTCCTCTCGTTGCTCTTGGGCAATTCTTTCTCTCTCTCTCTCTTCACGTTCTTTCTCCTTCTCCTGCTCTTGGGCAATTCTTTCTCTCTTCCTCTCCTCACGTTCTCTCTCTCTCTCCGCCTTGGCATCGTCCACTCGCTCTTGAACCCATTCTCTCAGATCTTGCCCTGATAGCCCCATGTCCTTCCCAGCGGACATGTAGAATTTGAAATCCTCGTTTTGTTGGGCTCTGGTATTAGCCATCTTGAAATAATGGTTATATGGTAGGTCTGAAAAGACTCAGGTTGTCTGAAAAGACTCAATTGCAGGAATCTGAAACACTCAATTGTTCAGACTGCAGGAGAATGGATCTGTCTAAATAAGACAGTTGATTAGTAAGTCTGAGGAGACTTTTGTTAAAATTTTATATGTCTCGGAAAGACGTGGTTGTTCTTGGCGAACAAATTTTAATATGCATCTCGGAAGACATAGTTGGATTTTGTCACGCTTGGACTTCGCCGGCTGTAGCGTGAAGTTAAGGAGTTGTTCTAATGAACTAGAATGATCAGTCCCGTAAGGGCTTAGATGTGTGTGAACTACACTATATAATGTCTCAAAAGGACTTAATTTTGGGTTCCCGCAGGAATGAGAAATTCTCACCACGTGCGACGTAGAATTTTAGTAGGAGTCTCTGAGGACTGGGAATTTGGAGAAATTCTCGCCACGTGCGACGTAGAGTTTTAGTATGAGTCTCTGAGGACTTGGAATTTGGAGAAATTCTCGCCAAGTGCGACGTAGAATTTTAGGAGTCTCTGAGGACTTGGAATTTGGAGAAATTCTCGCCACGTGCGACGTAGAATTTTAGTAGGAGTCTCTGAGGACTTGGAATTTGTTAGGAGTCTCTTAGGACTCAGAATTTGGGTGAGAAATTCTCGCCTCGTGAGACGTAGAATTTTAGGAGGAGTCTCTGAGGACTTGGAAGTACGATTCGTCCCTTAGGACTTAGAAATTACTAACGGGAAAACCCAAAGAGAAATGTTTGCTGAGAAATGAATGGAAAAAAAATGCTACACACGCAGGCATGGGCGGGGGTGGGGGGGGTGCAGGACGTCTGACCAACACCGGAGTTATTTTTAGATTCTGTGTAAATGAACCCGTCTATTTATAGACCGGCTGGGGTTCCGGGGAATTTCCCAGTCGTCTGAGAGGATAACAGTAAAACGACCTAGTAATTTTCCCTATAAGCGGAGTTTAAATTTCGCTTTCCTAACACCTAACTCGAATTCTAACTACACTGAGAGAATTTCAGCAATGCAAGCTGACTTCGTCTTGTCCCACGTGGGAATTTATTCGCACCTAAATAACAATTAAGCTAATCCGAAATGCGAAGTAAAATTTATCACAGAGGGAATTTCTTTTCGCACTATTCCTCGAAGCAAAAGAATATGGCAAGGATTTTAACACAGAGGAATTTCGCACTATTCCTCGAAGCAAAGGATGGTTAGCACTGGTTATTTCCTAACTACCTATCCTGAAAGGCATGCATTAATGAATCTAATACGGCGGTTCTTTTCTCTCAGTGAATACATGCATCCCTATTTCTAATTCCTAGGAACAGTCACGATTGTAAAAAGGTTTTGCTAAGATAAACACATTACTTACGTGGAATTTCTGGATCTGTGTGCTGGTTTTACATAAAAAGTTCGTAATTGTCTCGTACCCAGCTTAGCTTTGCTAATAGCTGATCTGGCAAGTTGCAAATGCAATAAAGCAACACTAGGGGAACTGCAACTGCAAAATGAGATCTATGGCCAGGTCGCCATTTTTACGTTTTTCCTGGCGATTTAGTTTGAAATATTCTCTGTGCGACAGGTAGCAACAATTTAAGGTAATTTAGCCTTGTGATTCTGACTTCGTGGGTCCAGGAAAACGTAAAAGAGGAAAGCAAAGGGAATTTCATATGAGCTTAAGGCTCTTGTTACTGAGGAAGATATTACGTAAAACGGGGGCAAACTTGCAGGAGTGTATTTACATAAATAACGTTAGTACGGGAAAGAGGAATGCTAGTAGATTATTGATCCTGGAGGGGATTCCTACAGGATGAATGAAACTGGGGAATTCCAGACAGTCCAAGAAGCTTCCACGATATAGGGTCCCTCTGAAATGAGAGATATGCACATTATACGCCAGTAATGAAAATAGACAAAAGATTAATGAATTCGAAGCTGCACTGAGGGTGCCAAAGAGCTTCGATGAATTAACGATAGCTTAGTACTGCCGACACTCGCGGAGCACGGACATTTGACAAGAGATTCGGTGATTACTGGCTCACAATTTAAGTAAATATTACGAGACAAAAGCGTGACTGAACGGAGGTCTTCCAGGGCACATTACCGTAAGACAGGTTCCAGCGTAGAAAAGGGGTCCATGGATGACTTGCGATTTCCGAGGGCGAGTTTCTTCATGTGTTAGGATGCAGGGGCTTCACATAAAAGGGCAATGCGTGGGAATTTCACGAAGGGCCGGGCAATGGCATGTGGGCATCCGGCAGGTCAACGGTGGAGCGAACACGTGGCTCGCGGTCGAAGGGCACGAGCAGAAAGTATACTTGAAAAGGGCCACGTGGTTAGCTAAGGGCACTGCCGGGGGCAGGTGGCTTGGTCCTTACTCCATCCAATCCAGCGCACGTGTGAGAGGGAAGCCTCGTGGGTTTCTGCTTTTATCTCCTCCTATGGGCAGGGGGCACGTCCAACACATAGGGGGAGTTGAGTCATATTCAGCTGATGCCCGCAGGGGAAGTTTTGCCTGTAAGAAAACGACCAGACAGAAATCACTTTTGCCTCGAATAAAGATCTGCTTAAAGGGAGTGGCCTTAATCCGTTTAAACCCTTGTATTCTGACCGTGCGAAGTCAATAGACAGATGTGTCTATCGATCGAGCAGCTTGCAGTAAATGAAAACAACAGAACAAACAACAACAACAAAAGAGGGGGAGGCAATTTGCTAGCGAGTTCTTGCTAATCATAATAATATATATATATATAATATATATATATATATATATATATATATATATATATATATATATATATATGTATATATGTATATATATATATATATATATATATATATATATATATATATATATATGTATATATGTATATATATATATATATATATATATATATATATATATATATATATATATATATATATATATATATATATATATATATATATATATATATATATATATATATATATATATATATATATATATATATATATATATATATATATATAGATATATATATAGATATATATAGATATATATATAGATATATATATATATATATATATATATATATATATATATATAGATATATATATAGATATATATAGATATATATATAGATATATATATATATATATATATATATATATATATATATATATATATATATATATATATATATATATATATATATTCAAACACACACACACACACACAATTTTGAACTATACACATTCCCTACAATAACCGTAGAATTAAATCCACAATAAAATGTCACCGGAAGACACTCCTTACAGACAAGTGTCATTCTCCCAAGATACTTGACACTTCATTGTTCAGTTATTCAGGCCAATGTTAAAAGCGCGGGCATCTCATTCACTGTTGATAAGTAATCTCGATGAATGAGTATGAGTAAAATAGATTTCAGATTCGTGAATAATGATGATGCTATTATTATTATTACTTTAACTTTGGTGAATAATTATAGTGATGATGATAATCTTAGAAGTTATTATTATTATCATTATTATTATTATTCTAACTTTGGTGAATAATTATAGTGATGATGATGATGATGATGATCATGAAGATAATCTTGGAGCTATTATTATTATTATTATTATTATTATTATTATTATTATTATTATTATTATTATTATTATTATTATTATTATTATTATCCAACAAACCAGTGTAAAAGAAAGGATTTTTTTGTAAATAATTATTTTTTTATAAAGGAAAACATTGTGTGAAATAATTGTTTAGGTGAAAAATTTTCTAATGATTTTATAAAAATATAAGTAAATGAAATTTATATATATATATATATATATATATATATATATATATATATATATATATATATATATATATATATATATATATATATATATGTTTGCATATATTATATACATATACATATACATATACAAACATGTAATTCTAATAGCCACAATGCCCTCTTAACTTCTCGATTTCTTCGCGCTTTTTTGGATATGCTTGTAACTACGAAGCCGTGACATCCAAACACAAAAAATTGAAGAGACTTGTGATTTGCCGGTCGCGGGAGACGAACCCGGGTCACCTTAACCACAAGGAGGTCACGTTGCCGACCTGACCACGAGAAGGATAAAAGTCTATTACCTGTCGTTTTCAGATATATTTATTAGAGCTGGAATAGACCCATCCTCACCATCGTAGCCAAGTGGGCAATCGTTTTTATTGCTTTTTAGGCTGAAATATACATGTAGAATATACTGGTCACTTTTACCAGACACATGTAATTCTAATAGCCGCAATGCCCTCTTAACTTGTCGAATTCTTCGCGCTTTTTTGGATAGGCTTGTAACTACGAAGCCGTGACATCCAAACACAAGAAATTCGTCTCCCGCGACCGGCAAATCACAAGTCTCTTCAGTTTCTTGTGTTTGGATGTCACGGCTTCGTAGTTACAAGCATATCCAAAAAAGCGCGAAGAATTCGAGAAGTTAAGAGGGCATTGTGGCTATTAGAATTACATATGTGTCTGGTAAAAGTGACCAGTAGATTCTACATATACAAACATACATACATACATACATGCTATTGTAGGTCTAACTCTGGGCGGAGAAGCTCATAGGCCTAGCAACCTCATTTCAAATTATCTCTAATAACCAAAAGGCTAATATCTTACAGAGACACCCTCTATAAAATGAAAGGACATAGATACGCCTACATGTGTATGTGCGCATGTATGTGTGTATGCATGTACGTGTAGTTAGTTGTAAGTGTGTAAAAGAAAATACACAGAGAGATACAAATCAAGAAGAATCCCGTTCAATTTTAATGGCGAATGGCGTACCTCAACAAAAAGGCTGGTCAATAATCTCCGTAAGGCTAATGATTTTATAGGACGAGGAGGAGAAGAGAAGAAGAAGAAGGAGGGAGGAGGAGGAGGAGGAGGAGGAGGAGGAGGAGGAGGAGGAGGAGATAATCAAAGGCATAACAAATCAGAATCCAATCTGAGGTCGCAGGTGGGAGAGGACCCCTAAATTTATTCGGCTGGACACGCTCCCTCCGGCAGGAACCACGAAAAAATCGTGCTCTTGCTGAGTCTCTCGCTTAGCAGGTTAGTGCTCTCTCTCTCTCTCTCTCTACCATTTATTTTGTTTGAGAATAAGGCATGAAAGATTTTTTTTTTTGGTTCCCGAGACTTGATTTCCAGAATGTATGGGTTTTCTCTCTCTCTGTAAACTGGACACTAAGATGTAAATGTGGATAATTCGTTAACCTGAAATCGTTCTTGGCGTAGCCATCATTGCTTTAGCCTTTAAATCATTTCATTAAATTTTTAGCTAAATTCCCTTTATATTTCAAGAACGCTCTTAGCAATATACCAGGAGATAAGGTAGTCTTTTCTTGTCAGTAAATCTAAAGAAGATTGATTAGTTGTTCTAATGCGTTGTTTTCATTTTTATTTTTTTGTTCAACAGCCAAAAATGTATTTCCTTGTAAACTATAGATGAAGTTTTAAAGATTTTAAAATTCATTTCCATGTAAACTGTAAATCCAATGTTCAAAATTTACTCTCCATATCTACTTATTTTAATCGGATAATATCTCAAACCTCATAATATCTATATACTATGTAAAGTCGACTTCAAATACTTAATATCTAAAATATCTAACCGCAAGCACACTCAGAAATTGAAGCCTTCACCTATCCCCAATACTCTCGAGAAATATACATAAAAATTCCGTTTATTTGCTGACAAATTGTAAGCGCATATTTTTACGACTGCCTGTGAAATATCTAAGCGTCGCTGTAATGGACCTTTTATTCATAATATTTACTGTTTATACATCCTGAGAAAGTGCTGACAAAGTTTAAATATCTATATTCGTGTTCTGTGAACATGCCATATCATCAATAAGTCTATTATTAAAAATGTGTTTGTATAGTCATGCGTGCTTTTAGCTCCAAGAATCAATCAGGATTTACCGTCTGTAGAGACTTATTCATAGAGTGTTTATCTTTTTATTTTTTTGGTTAATATATGAAATATAAAAAAAATTATTTTTGATAAATCAGCCTATTGGCAAAAGGACTGATCTTAGGCTGATTTATAATAATAATGTCAATTCAGTTCTTAATAACTTGTCCTTAGTACAGAAGATACATCGGCTCTTATGGCCTCTGCCAAAAATAAATAAAATGAGTAAATAGATAAATAAATAAAAATGAAAAATACATAAAAAATCCATAAAAATAAAGAAAAATACTCTTAGGGAAAAATGTCGAATCATCATTCATTTAGAAAATACTCATCTGAAAATTCATCTCGTGATGATTACAATTCATCGTAACTTTATTTTTATTCATTGCAGCGTAAGTCATAGACAGACGAGTGCTCATTCATCAAGACTGAATCATTATGAATAACCGACTGAATCATCACGAACAAGACACACTATCGTTATGAATAGGAAAGTGAATATAGATAAATGCAATCTATCCGGAATCGCTTAATAAAAATTGCAAATGAAGGAATCAATACCAATATTACTTTCAGAGTGAATGACACGAATATGTAAACAGAACGTAATTCGTTTCATAAATAAAATAAGTTTTATTACTTATACAAACAGAAGACCATTTACAACTTTTTGAGTGAAGAATGAGTCGAGTATTCCAGAAACTATGTAAACAGAAAGTAATCCCATTCATAAATAAAACCTTTTAAATCAATTACTATTACAACTTTTTGAATGAAGGGTGAGTTTTGTTATTGATATTCAAGCTACATTTGCGTACTTAAAATCAAAGTGCAATTTGTAATCCAACCATGTTAATTTTAATTTTAAGAAATAAATTCAATGTCCTTTTAGTTGTGTTATGCTCGTTGCTTAAGAACCTGTTTACTTAAAACGTCAAGAGATATAGATAATAAATGTATGTATGTATGTATGTATGTATGTGTATATATATGTGTGTGTGTTTGTGTGTGTATATGTATATTTGTGTCTGTGTATATGTGTGTGCGTGTAAACCATCTATCTGTAAGACCATCAATTTCTATCAACAATCAACACGCAACACACGACAGGCTCTACAGTACATGACCATAAGAAACCAAAGTTGCCCAGTTGGTGAACTGAGCAATCAGATTACCCATTTCACTGAGCAAAATGATTGCCCAGGCCATGAACTGGGCGACCAGTCCTCCTTTTGATTAAGAGAGTCTTGGACTTTCCTCTGGAGTAATTCGCTTGAAATTCCAAGGATTTGTTTCTTTGGCGATGATTGGTAAGATCTGTCTATTTCATTATGTTCCTTTATGTAAGTTTAAGTTTCCATAAATACCTGCATACGTTGTAAGTATGTTTTTATGTTTATCTATTCATATGAGTGTATATTTTTGTACATGGATTGACTTAGATGTATATATATATATATATATATATATATATATATATATATATATATATATATATATATATATATATATATATATATATATATATATATATATATATATATATATATATATATATTGGGTGCAGTTATAATTCCAGATGCGGGGGAACTAAAGTTTGTATCCATGTATGTTCTATCAAGAACGGAATAACAGGCATGAAGAATAAATTAACTAAAAGGATATGTTTGTTTTTTCTATAGGTAAAACCAAGGCCATCATGCCATCACCAATATGGAGACGCCTTCTGCTCTACAGCGTCATATCCAACGAACTTTTGGTGGTCAATGGGCTACAGTCTATCCCTCTGAGCGTCTCAGCTTGCCTGGAAAACCTAGACCAAGGTGCTCCCAGCTCTGTAAGTCTGGAAATACTACACCGAGGTGCTTCCAGCTCTGTAGGTCTAGAAAGCCTAGACCAGGGTTTCTCCAGTTCTCTAGGTCTGGAAAGCCTAGACCAAGAAGTCTCCAGCTCTGTACGTCTGGAAAGCCTAGACCAAGGTACTTCCACCTCTATAGGTCTAGAAAGAATAGACCAAGATGCTTCCAGCTATGTACGTCTGGAAAGCCTAGACCAAGGTGCTTCCAGCTCTGTAGGTCTAGAAAGATTAGACCAAGGTGCTTCCAGAGCTGTACGTCTGAAAAGCCTAGACCAAGATGGTTCCAGCTCTGTACGTCTGAAAAGCCTAGACCAAGGTGCTTCCAGCTCTGTAGGTCTGGAAAGCCTAGACCAAGGTGCTTCCAGCTCTGTGTCTCCCAAGTCATCAGCCATAACACTAGTGCGTGAGCCTCTCCATCTCTGCTCTTCCACAAAGACCTACAACAGAACTGACATAAGGCTACTACCTAGGCCTATCACTCAGACCCGTCAATCTGTGGACCTAACAGATGGATGGATGTATGATATTTAGGGCAGAAGCCCAGGCACTGGGGCCAACAAGGCCATTCAGCACCGTAATGGAAAGAAAATAAATTACGTTAAAGTTATGAATTCATGAAGGAAATGATTAATAAATAAAATGAAGTGATGTGACCAATAAATAAGGGTATGGAGTTTAATGAATGATGTGCTATATACCTAAAAAAATTAATGTCATTAAAATTCTACGTGATGTAATAAATTATTAAATAAAATTAAATATCGTTAAAAATTTTAATACACTTTAAAAAAGAGATGATAGCAGAAATATCTGCTTCATCTCCCAAAATATCACACAGGGATTTACCCTGAAAATCTCTCTCTCTTTGGTTAAAATATCTGGGGCAGACCACCAGAATGTGCTCCACTGTTAGTGTCTCGTCACAGTAAGCACACTCTGGAGGGCTGCTTCCTTCTAAAATAAACTGATGGGTCAGACGAATGTGCCCAATCCTTAATCTGGTTAAAATAACCTCTGTTCGTCTGTCAAGCTGGAATGACGAAGACCACGTTAGTATATTATCCCTAATATTTCTATATTTCTTATTATTGGCAAGAAGGGGAGAAGTCCACCTTTCTTGCCATTTACTTAAAACATAAGATCTAATGGGACCTTTTAGATCTGTATGAGGCACTTTTCTGAAAGAGGTTTCTGATAAAATACTAGCAGCTTTCGCTTCCCTGTCTGCCATCTCGTTTCCGCAAATCCCCACGTGAGAAGGGACCCAACAGAAAGAGACTGATTTACGTCGACAATATATACGAAAAAGCCACTCCTGAACTTTTTGAATTAATGGATGAAAGCTATTAAATTTTTTAATAGCTTCTAAGGTGCTTCTAGAGTCTGAGTATATGACAAAATTAGTCACTACTTTGAAAAACTAAATCTAGGGCAGACACTACGGCTGTTAATTCGGCAGTAAATATTGATGCAGAGTCAGGTAACTTAGCTGTGTACGCTGTATCACCAAGGATAACAGCGCAACCAACACCACTATCTGACTTTGATCAATCTGTATAGATTTTTGTAAAATTAGTATGGGTAACATCATGCTCTGAGAATTTTCCCCTAATCTCTTCTACAGTGCAGTCCTTTTTGTTAAACAGTTTCTTACATATTGATGCTTCTGGGATAAGCCATGGAGGATTTACAGGATATTCTACTTCCAGGACTTTCTGGGATTTAAGGTGATTATTCCTAACATCCTCATTCAGTCGAATTTGGAATGGTTTAGAAGCTCTTGTACCAGAAAAACTTCGAGAGTCTGTTTCCTTTAGTGCTTGAAAGGAGGGATTTTTGGGAGCACTTTTCATTATAGCCATGTATCGCAACCCTAGCTCTTGCCTTCTTAGATCAAGGGGTAAATGATCTGTGTCGACATAAATGCTTTCAACAGGCGAAGTTCTAAAAGTCCCTCAGCATATTCTTAACCCCATGTTGTGTACAACATCCAGTTCCTTTAGCTTGGTTTTACAGGCTGAGGAATAAATCTGACAGCCATAGTCTAGCTTAGATCGACACAGAGTCATATAGCCTCAGAAGGGATTTCTTATCAGCCCCCCAACTAAATCCAGAAACAACCTTTAAAATATTCATAGATTGTTTAACATTAAACTTTAGGGCATTTATGTGGCTAGCCCATGTTAATTTATGGTCAATAGTCATCCCCAGAAATTTAACTTCACTCTCGTAAGGAAGGATGGACCCTTTTAAACTAAGTGTGGGAACCTCTTCCACACGCCGGCACCTGGTGAATCTTACTGCAACTGTTTTGGAAGAGGAGAATTTGAAACCATTCTCATCAGCCCACTTAGTAATAGCATTAATAGACCTTTGCAAATGTTTTCATACAGACAAGGAATCATATCCTGTGCAGTATATTGCAAGGTCATCGACAAAAAGCGAGCATTTAACAGGGGCGAGATTTTTTCAATCACACTATTTACTGCCACTGAAAAAGTGTTACACTTAAAACGCTTCCTTGGGGAACTCCTTCCTCCTGCATAAAAGGTTGGGAGAAGGAGTTTCCCACTCTTACCTTAAAAAGTCTGTCTGTTAAAAAGGAATATATAAACCTGACCATTTTTCCACATATGCCCATCTTGTGCAATTGTTTCATGATGCCAATTCTCCAGGTAGTGTCATATGCTTTCTCCAAGTCAAAAAATATGCCAATGGTCTGACACTTTTTGGCGAATCCTTGCTGGATTTGGTTGGTCAGCCTCAGCAAGGGATCAAGGGTGGAGCGGTTTTTCTGAAACCAAATTGAAATGGCGATAGTAATCCTTTGGTCTCCAGGTGCCAAACCAGTCTAGTATTTATCATTTTCTCCATCAGCTTACATACACAGCTGGTAAGAGCTATTGGTCTATAGCTGGTGGCTTGGGAAAGCATCTTTATTAGTCTTTTTAACAGGGACAATTATGGATATTTTCCAGTCCTTGGGTAAAATCCAGTTTCCCATATTTTGTTTATAATGTTCAGTAAATATTTTTGGCATCATCTGGGAGGTGTTTCAGCATTTCATATATGATTGTATCCTGACCTGGAGCTGTGGATTCACTTGAGGAGAGCGCCTCACGAAGTTCTCTTAGGGAAAATTTGTAGTTGTATGGTTCAGATTTTCCCGAATCAAACTTCAGACATATTTCAGAATTCCTAATTCTTTGAAATTCTGGAGAATAATTGTTAGGGCTGGAAACTTTAGAAAAGTGTTTTCCTAGCTCATTGGCAACTTCAGTGGGCTCTGTGATTAGAGTGTCATTTATTTTTAATGAGGGCAATGGTGACGCTACAAATTTTCCACTCAGTTTCCTTATTTTGCGCCACACCACTCTTAGTGGGTCTTGGAGTTTATTCCATTAATATAGTAAAGCCAACATTCTCTTTTGGCTTTCTTATAAAAGCGCCGCTGCTTGGCTAAAGCACGTTTGTAGATTAATTTAGACTGAGGGGAGCCACTAGTTTTGTAACGTCTGTAGCATTTCCTAGTCACTTTTCTCAGAATACCACATGTCTTATTCCACCAGGGAACTGCAGGTCTACGAGGTTTGCCTTTTGTTTTTGGAATCGAGCTTTCAGCACTCTTCAAAGTAGATTCAATAAAGTAATCATAGGCATCTAGATGAGAATGAAAGGACTCAAACTCCCTATCTAGATTGACACCCTTACTGAATTTATCCCAGTCTGCGTCCTCTACCTTCCACTTAGGTAAAACTTCAGATGGAGCATTCAGAGCATATTTCAAATGGATCGGGTAGTGATCACTTCCATTTAAATCTTCATTAACAGACCAATTAAAATCAAGGTGGATACTAGTTGAAGAAATACTAAGGTCCAGTGCAGAGAAATGATTATCGTGAATGTTGTGGAAAGTCATTGACCCATTATTATACACGGTAACATCATTCCTGTCAATAAGGTCTTCGATTAATTTCCTTTACTATCTAAAACCGACTTCCCCAAAGGGGATTGTGGGCATTAAAATCACCTAGCAGAAGTAAAGGAGCTGGAAGTTGGTCAATTAACGACAGAATATCTCCAATGTTAAAATCAAGGTCTGGTGGAAGGTATAAGGAGCAGATTGTTATCCTCTTTTCCAAAATGACTGAAATAGCGACGGCTAGTAGTGTTGTATTTAATTGTATTGTGGAGTGCTGTAGAGATTTATTAATAATAATTGCAGCACCTCCATGGGCACGATCACCAGTTGGGGGATATGATTTAAATATTGAATAATTTAGTCCAGGATTATAAACAGAGTTGCCTAACATTGTTTCCTGTAGGCATATAATCCCTGGATTGAATTCATGCATTAAAACTTTAAGGTCTTCTGTACGGGCTCTGAGACCTTTACAGTTCCACTGAAGAATATCGAGCAAGAATGCTAAGGTGGTAAAATGTGCTACTTCCCACTCCTTGGAGGGGAAGTACTGTCCCTAGGGTGGAGTGGGAAATTCTCCTTTATAAGAGATTGTTTTCTTAATCCCTTTTCATCTGAATTGGTGTTCAGGGTCTTTGGTTGATCTTCATATTTTTTATTATGAACCTGATGTTCAGAATTACTACTGTGGTTCTGTGCACCACTAATCCTATTTGTCTTAGGGCGGCAAGACTGAATTGAACTCAGATGTTTTTGTTCTGAAACTACTTTTGGAATCACCTTTCTAGGAGGAGAGATGTCTTCCAAAACACTGAACCCATTTGAAGTTTTTATTATAAAATTATCATTATTTGGGGAACTATTTCTTGTGCGTTTCTTGGCAGTTGCAACCGTAGTTTTATTATTATTTTTGTTTGTGGCTGTGGCGATTGATGGCTCTGAACTAGCTCTATCTAATTGGGATTGTTCCTTTAGCTTATTTTGGTTTGAAGAATTTTCAGAATATTTTCCTGAATTATTGGTTGATTTTGGCACCCTTATTTTTGGAGATGAATCGACAGCTGTGGATGTGGTGGAAGATAAATTTTGTGTACTTTTGGAAGTACAATTTTTGGTATTGGACTTTAAAGCACTTGCCGAAGAAAGTTTCTCACCAGTTTGGAGATTTTCATTATTATTTATGGTTCGAGAAATACCAGGTTTGTGATATCTTCTATCAGACACAGTTATTGGTGGCCTTACATTGTTGGAAGTTTTAATAAGTTTTATTACAGAAGCATACGTAGTGTTGGCACTTTTGTTTGCCCCCATTACCGTGCGCTTTGCTTCACTAATGCTGATATGTTCATTATCTGCCACTGCCAACACTTCTTGTTCAAATTTATATCTGGGACAAGCCCTAGAGTTTGGTGTGTGATCACCCTTGCAAAGAAAACAGTATCGGACTGCTTTGCAATCATCAAAATTATCGTGCTCTGTAGAGCACACAGGACATCTTTTATTGTTATCGCAAGAGTTTTGAATGTGGCCATATTCAAAGCGTTTGCGACACTGTCTAGGACTTCTTTTATATTTTTTAACCTGCATCCTCTCATGGCCAACAATGATGGTATCAGGTAGGTAACTGGAGGAGAAGGTTAAAAGGATAGCTGCATCACCACCCAGTTTTTTTACATGAGATACACAAGGAGGGCATCGATGGAGAATCTCCTCCTCTTTAAAAACATGCAAATTTTTTGAGTAAACTACTCCTTTCAGTGTATTAAAGAATCTGTGAGATGAAATAGATTCAATATTTCCACTTTCAGGAGGTTTAAAGTTAGATAACAGAACTGCTTGAGTCTCATTTCCAGCTTTTATTAGAAGGTTCTTTCCATACCGTTTTAAATTTCCAATGGGAATGGAACCAACCTTGCTCTCAATGCAGTCAGCAGCTTTTATCAAAAATTTCCCTCCCTCCTTGAAGATAGCAACATGCCATAAAGGGGGAGGAAGAGCTCTGGTACATGGGACTGGCCCATGTTCTTCAGCCTTTGGAACAAAGTCAAATGGCTCATCATTCAAGTTTTTCACTGAAAAGACTTTCGTGCTGACAACCGAGTCATTTAGAATGTGGCCATGGAGTCTTTGTTGTGCCTCACTAGCTTCCAAGGGAGAGGAAAATTTGATAAAAGCGCAAAATGACTGCTTATCTTTTTCTAGAATTATTTAATTCTTTCCACTTTGCCGAATTGTTTCACTACACTGTATAAACATTCGTAATCTAATGATAAGTTTACATTAGTGCAATAAAGGACCCTATTATTTGAATCAAATCCACCAGATTTATTAACACCCTGGTGTCTCAGTGTTTGGTTCTGTCCAACAGCCAAGCCCGTATCCATGTTCATGCCAGAAGTCGTTGCCAGTGCCGTTAAGTCGTCGGATCCAGTCCACATGCAAAGGTCCAAAAAGTGCACACCTGACACCCAAGAGCCCCCGCACAGACCCCGACAGCATATCAAAAAGGGCAAACTGGGCAGCTCTACTGCTCAGCTTCCCCACCCCAACACACTCCCAAAGCCCGCGAAGAGACCCCAAGATGCCAAGCATGCACACATCAGACCACCACACACAAACTGGTTCATCCACCCACCCAAAACTGCTTGGTCATATCAAGAGAGTATCGTAGATCAGTCAGGTATTCGCATTCTCCACCAATGGCACAAGTGAGAGTTGACTCCCAACAGTCCACCCCATACCCTACCCTTTCAGGATAGCACCAGTACGCTTGCAGTGGCCCAGGTATAAGCCAATCCGCCTGCTGGGAGTTCTGCCCCACTAATGGGGACTGACTCCCCACTCCAACCGTACTGGTGGGCTTCCGGACAAAAGCCAGGAGTCCCACCTCCAAAAACCAGCCCCCCCTGGATTCCGATGGGCTGATCCCCGGAGATGGTTCCGCCCTCAAGATAGCAATGGGAAAAATCCCATCACCATCTCTTAGGTCCAAACTATCTCAGGTGGCTACTCAACCACCACAACTCCCACAATTAGCTTCGAATGCGAACCCCTTCCAAAAAACGATCCCTTCTCAGACTCACCTAAGCAGTAAAATTTTGCGAATGTGGAAATGTCCACGCCATTTAAACCAAAAACTATGTAGGATGATTCGTCAGGACCCGGGCCCAAAGGCCAGGGTCCCTTAGCCCCTCACCTCGTCAAGGCGTCCTACTCGAGGGGTGTGGACCTAACAATCCCAAAGGCTGAGCCGCTGGAATCGAATGCTATAACGAAAATCGTGAGGGAAAGAGATGGCGAAGACGTGACCCTAATAAGACTATTCGCTCTGCTGGTCAAGAAGGAATTCAGGCTCTGCGACCTGGTCGTTGCGTCCGACAGACGGTTCTTCGGGTCGCCTTTGCTGCAATATCTGGTTTCTCTGCCTAATAACAAGCAGGTTAGGTGTCCTTAGTTGATTTAGAGATACTTTTAAAGGCGTAGAACAGAATATTATCCACATTTTTCAAGATGACACTTCATTCTGAATGTGTTGTATACATATAACCATTGGTTCGTATTCACTCATAAGTCGTTGGACTTAGTGCATTCTCGTTAATGATCCATTTATGTTCCATTGAATTATATAACGATTGAACAGTGTAATATGCGAGAGGTCAAATTACTCTAAATAATTTAAGCTGATTTTTTTTTTATTTTGTTATAAGTTAATTTTTGTATTTTTGTAGGTCTTGATTCATTTTTTGTTGTTGTTTCAATTTGACTTTCGTTGACTGTTACATTTTTACTATCTTGATTTAATTTTTCCATGTTGATTTTTTTTATAATATCTACAACACTGATATGTTTTTCTTTGTAATATTCTAAATGTTCAATACGCATGCAACCTTCTTCATGAGATTTGATGTTTGTTTTTTTCTTATTCCTGTACCTCATGAAATTTCTTATGGTGTTTGTTAGGTTTTCTTTAGTTATAGTTTCATTTTTGTGGCACATTGCTGCAAAGCATTTACTACAACCACGTGTGTCTTCATGTTCATTAGTTTGTTGTTCCTTCTTGGTTTTTCTTGTGGTGCCTATAATTGGTGATGGGTGAATTTCTTTGCTTTCATCGTAGTTATCTGTGTGTTGGTTTTCCATTTCACCTGAATTTTGTGATTCTGCTCCTACAGGTATTATTGTTACTATAGGAGAAAGCGAAATGTTTGATTTAGTGTTCTGTTTCTGAACTTTAGCTTTTGGTGAGATTGTTGGGTTATTTATCTTTTTACAGCTTTGTTTGGTGGAATTAGGTGGGGTCTTATCTAGTTGCCTCTTCCGAGTTGTGTTATCCGTTTTATCACATTCTTGTGATTTTTATTCTTCTTCGTCTTTATGTCAATATTCGTATCTATTTCTGGTAAGGTGGTAAATCTATTGTCAACTGTGATAATGTCATTGTTGTATGAAATCTCCATAGAAGAGTTCTTTTGATCATGTATTTTTTTTTTAGTGATATTCTTTATTTTTATTGTTATTCACTTCAGTTTGGGTATTGTTTGATTTTGAAGCATCTGCATACCTAAATTTCTTGGCTGGGTCATTCAACCCTCTCATTTTTAGTTCTAACTTTGCTTCCCTGATCGACATTCCAATTCGTTCTTGTAGTAATTCAAGTTCAGTATTGTAAATATAGAATGCACGTTTTAGATCGGGCATGATGTTCTAGGCCACAATTTATGCATTTTGGTTGGTCGCAGTCCCAGCGTGTTTTATGTTCTCGCGAACTGCAATAGGCACATCTGGAAAAATTTCGGCATTTGATGGCTGTATGGCCATATTTGCAACAGTTCTTGCATTGCATGGGCTTGAGAACATAAGGTCTTAGTTCCCTGTTTAATCCCAGTATTTTAATTTTCAAGGGCAAGGTTTGGCCACTGAACTTTATTTTTGCTATTTTGATAATTTAGTTTTCTTTCCTGCTTAGGACCTCATATAGTTCGCAGTCTTCAACACTGTTGTATCTTTTCTGTAATGAATCTAGAAACATTGATTTGTTTTGTGTTTCTTCTTCTAGATTTGGTAATATCATTGTGCCTTGTACACTGTTCATGGTATCATGCCTTGTAACGCTTATATTTATTTCTCTATCTTTTTAATGTTTTGATAATTTTCTGACTGGATTCTTGTTGTTGTTTCAACCAACCATTCCCTTTTTTTTAATTTGTCTTATGCTCATCTCTTGTGATGGGCATCAGTTCAACAAGTAATTTTCCTATTTTAATAAGGATATATTTTGGTCAGCTTGTAGATTCAAAAACCTTGACTAGTTTGATTCTCCAAAAAGGGAATGAAAGTGAACCAAGGTTGAGTCAGGTCTATATTTTCTTTAGTTTATTCTTTTAGGCTCCAAAGGGCCCATAGTTGAAAAGTTTGAACTATTTTTTGTTCCTCTTTTTGATGGGTAGACAGGCACAGAAACATCTAGCTCAAAGGAGAATGGTTCCATTGTAACAATGCCAGGTCCTTTTTTTACAGGGATATCCTTTTTCTCTTATGGGTCATCAACATCTGGAGAATTTTCAATCTCCAAGGTGGGTGAAGAGGTCGTCATCTGTGGCAAAATAGCATCATCAGAGGGCCCAGGGGTACTCAACTCTTTATTCTTACTATTCATAAAGATCGAATATTAGAGAAAAAAAACCTGAAAACTTTAAAAAGATATCATTAGCCTTTCATGGGGTTTATTCTTCCACTAATGGCACAAGTGAGAGCCGACTCCCAAGTGTACGCCCCCTACTCTACCCCACAGGGGATGGCACAATATGATTAGAGTGGCCCAAGTGTAAGCCAAACCTGCTTGCTAGGACTGAGAGTATTACAAGAATACAATCATCCCCACCCTAACTGTATTATGGGCAAACTGGATAAAATGCTGAGTCCTATCCCCAGAGCCAGAACCCCCTGGAATCCATGGCCCAGCCCCGCAGAATAGTTCCGCCCTTGAGATATCAATCTGATATCTCTCAGGTCCGTCCGAACATTATCAGGTAGTTGATGATCCTACCACAGTTCTCACTATTTAGCTTCGGATATAAATCCAATCCCAGTTATGATATCTTTTCCTATTTAACAGGCCCAATAAATTTTAGCAAAAGTGGAAAATTCCACAAAATTAGTCCAAAGTAATGTGTAATAATATACGAGACTCTTGGACTCAAACCCGGGAACAAATTCCTGGGGTTCAAGACCCCCTCAACACGTCAAGGTGGTCCCACATCGAGGGGGGAATAGCTGAAGAACTGGGGTTTGGAGACATGACAGAAATAACAGGAACATCATTGGAAGATTTCAAAGAATCCTGAAAAGCTAAAGACTTGTCATTTCTAGCATTAGCTTGCCTTATCCTGTCTCTTTCCAACTTGGAAAGGTGAGAAGTCAAAATTTTCCACTGTCTAGGGTCCCAGTCAACACATTCAGCACAAGTCAGATCAATAGAGCATACTTGACACCTGCAACTATAACGCACAATATGTAAATCGTATCTTGCAGAAGTCAATCTCTTATTGCAGCCTTTGCTGCAACGAGTGCTAGAAGTACTTGCGTCGGACATTGTCAAAAGCAAGTAAAAAAATTAAGTCTCAATAGGGAAAAAGTAAAAATTCTGTAAATTGTCACAATCAAGTCAATCTGACTAAATAAATGCCTAAAGGCAACCAAAACAATCTAAATACTTCACCGATACTTCATGGAAATTAACCAGTAAAGCCTAATAACGTCCAAAATTTACGCTGCTGCTTACAACCTTCGTCGAAAGCCAGCAGAAATAAATTGAACCTTCTTGCTGTGTTGTTCCTCTTCTTCCCCAAAAGTGGGTGGGGCTAGCTACTTACACTAAAAGCAAGACAATCGCTACTGCGAATTTTCAAATTTTAGCTGCTGGTTAATAGAAATTGATAGCTATGTAATTACTTAGTAAATTACTTATATAAAACCGGCCGTTAAACTTTTGCAAGGTGGTTATGGTAATAGCTACCGATGGTAGGGGGGGAAGCACCGCCCACCAAGTCAGTGCTCATTCAATTCTACGCAGTTTGCCTTTTGGCCCAGGTAAGAAAATGAGGGGTGGTAAGAGGTGGGCCCTTTATGTAAAGACCTCAGGTTTGTATGTTAGGAAAAATACAAATTACTTTAAAAATTTGTTATTTGTTCCTACACAAATACATACCCTTGGTCTTTACATATAGGAGACTTACTTTTGGAGGGAAGATTCTGAGTAAATCTCTGAACTGACTGG
Organism: Macrobrachium rosenbergii; assembly: GCF_040412425.1. Classification (NCBI taxonomy): domain Eukaryota; kingdom Metazoa; phylum Arthropoda; class Malacostraca; order Decapoda; family Palaemonidae; genus Macrobrachium; species Macrobrachium rosenbergii. The sequence continues at coordinate 46,886,504 of NC_089765.1, read as the reverse complement.
TAGTTCAGCAAACCCAGGTACTCTTTTCCTGGTCATGAAAGAGCAAAGGAAGGAGACCATACCTCAGATCTATAGAAGAAGAAATGTTTAGTCATCAGACTTGCAGGCATTTCAAATTAAAGGAATGTAATATCTTTGAATCGAAAAGGTTTGGATGAACCCACAGTGTTGGAGACTATAAAGCTAAGCATAACAACTGGTTTGCTCATGGTCAATCCCACTCTCCCCTTGCTGGAGAGAAGGAGGGATTTGCATCTACTAATCCAAATGGAGCTAGATTAGATAAGATCTTTAGTCATCTAGACCGCCTGCATGCATGCCTGTCTAGTATGTGATGGCTCGTTCACTATTCTTCTGCCCACTGTAAGAGGAAAGAAGACAGGAGAAAGGGAGGAGGCCAGTCCCTGCCTCCTACCCGCCCCACACACACACACTTACTTTCTCCTTGCAGCCGCACACCTTAGGCGAGATGCAACCTGTCCCTCAAGAGCTGGGTGAACTACATGACTTGAGCATCCACCACAGGATCCAAGGAAAAGGAGTCAAAGGACCTATGGGCAACGTCCCAAGGTAAAAGGAGATGAATGTGATCTGCATGATTACATTCCATCCTATGAATACTTGACCAACAGGTTCTTCCTGAATGCGATGGACAGACTGATACCCCTGGCCTCGAAAGAACTGGCTCAAAACATACTGATGTCCATCAGTAGTAAGTGGCAGGGTACGCTCCTTTGATCACCTCTCTAGTCAGGGAAATGACAATTTGGACACCGTTTCTCGGCCAACTCGAAGCTAACGAACGAGTTGTTGGCAGTGGGTTGACAGTCTAGTCTATATGGAGGCAACATAGATGACATACTGTCATTGGAACCACAAGACCACAGAAGTGGAATGATCAATCTCACTGATCACCTTCGAAACTTAGAATGGAGAAAGGCGTAAGCTTCCAGATGTAAATGGATACCAAATAAGTCTTGCTTTGTTCAAGGGTGTGACGAGACAGAGCAGAACGGCACCAACTTCAGTAAGTCAAGAAAAGGACTATGATCAAGCTTCTCCAGAGGTTGAACGAATTTCCATAATTCAAGGTGCCAAGATCAACTGTCCTTATCTCCTGACTTCAGCGAATGAATTGTTGTAATTACATCCATCTTGCTTGGGATGTGTGTGGTTGGCCACTGCACTGAATGTTCTACTGTCTGCTCATGTACCTAAACTGTAATAGAGTAGATGAAAGGACACTATGACCTTTTGCTGACCATGGCACTACAGTGATGTATTTGCTATCACAATGAGGAGTGTATCTTTGGATCTTTAGACTCTTGAAAGTCTAAAAAGAACTGTGCTTAAGTTCCAAGAAAGGAAGTGTAGGAGCCTGCTGGCCTGGTCAAAGTTTGGAAGAAAGAAAAAACTCTGGAGCAATATGTTGGTAGAGTTGCTATCAACGGAGTGCCTATTCGGACCTTGATACTCCTGAAAGTGTTTTAAGATCCACATAACATTCTCTCCCTCTCGGGTTGTGGATCAACTGGTAATTGCAACAGCAGCAGCTACTACTTACATCTCCCACTCTTCACAGGGGGAGTGTAACTACATCTAGTCAAAAGAAATGGAACTCCTAGACACCAGTTCTTGACCGAGTAGAAACCAAAAAAAAGTTGTCAGAACTTAGTTTGGAGGAGCTGTTGATCTCCCAATGAATCAGGCAGAACGACAGGAAGTTGTAAGCTCAGACTTGAATCATGTATGTTTCTAACTATGGATGCAAAAGACGTCTCCTAGACATCAACAGAATCCAGTACTCCAAGAGGTCACCTATCCAAGTAATGACCAGATCAATCACTGCTAACTTCACTGACTGGACGAGAGGCGATATTTTCAATGTGGCATGGTCGATGGCTGTTATGCCCACGGTCCATACAGACAGGGCCAAATAGTAACAGCTTTGGAATATCAAGATTGAAGGACTAATTGACCGTCTTCCTAGATCGAAGAATTCTTTGAAACGTCAAGGTGTCATGACAAATTGTCACTAGCACTGACCCTAGTGGCTGAACTTGTCTGTCATACAGCCATCACCCTGGAATGTGTCTGGTTGACCGTTGTGCTGGTACAGCCACCATCCTGGAATGCGTCTAGTTGACTGCTGTGCTGAGTGTGCTGTTGCAAACCCGTGTACCAGCACTGTCAATCGAGGAGATGATAGGACACTAGCCCTGCCCCCCACTTGTTGACTAATATAAGGAGCTACTGTGGTACCATTCCTAACCCTTAATGGACGGATCCCCACACTAGAGGATCTAAAACAGGTTTTGGGTGGTGGACAGATCCCCTCTGAGGAGGATTAATATTATGTGCCATACGATTTGTCTGTATCGAGCAGGAAAGAGTTTCCGGTACTTCAATGGCCCATAAATGAATTGTGGCAACCAAAGAATTCAGCTCAGCTCGATTGTGGGTGTCTTGGGAACTTCAGTATTGTTCCTTACTTGGAGGGGGAAATGTCTTACTACTCTCTCTGCCATGACGTCTTTTTATTTATTTTCTCATAAATATACCCAGGGATTACTGTAGGTTTTAGTTCTTATCTTTTATGATATGATGTCAGTTATAGTTGTAATTTTGCAAAGAGATATTGGAGAAAACATGTATAAATCCAAAAAAAGTTACTGCATTTCTTGATCAGTAAATTTACGTAAGTATTTTACAACAAATATGCTCAGAATTTGTTACCGATTTTAGTTCTTTTCTGTTATGATATTGTGTGAGTTGTAATTACAATTTTACAAAATAAAATAAAATAAATTATTAGAAAAAACATGTATAACTTGGTAAAATTTACGAGTGTTTTGTACAAGAGGCACCACACAGGGTTGTAAATAGTCACTTTCAGCTTCCCGTGGAAGGTAGAGAAAAATGTTTAGAATTTTTTTCTTACATCTTGTGCATTTGCATTATCTTCCTCTTTCCAGTGATGTGTTTTTTTTCTTAAATTGGCCAGCCTTGAAGTTTGCCCTTTCTGGGACCCCTCTTTCCATCTTCAAGAATCAGGCTTCATCCTTGTGCTAAGAAGAGTATTGCAGAGGAGGCCATTAGGCTAAGTCCTCTCACCTCTCAGAGAGGATGGGAAGGAATTGGGAGACCTTGTCAAAGACCAGGACCCCTCTTTCCACCTTCAAGAATCAGGCTTCATCCTTGTGCTAAGAAGGGTGTTGCAGAAGAGGACACTGAGGCTGTTGTACCAAGGAGTAGGCCTGATCCACAGATATACGGAGCTGGAAAATAATTCATATCGCACAAGGAAAAAACCTTGCAAGGTCAGTACTGATTGATTCCTATTTTGGAAGCATAGGATGGTATGGGTCTACAGAACTTTAATGTAAATGAAACCAACCTGTAGTCGAAAACAAGTAGGAATCCAAAGAAACCCATGCTAGCAAACTGTAACTACCTTGGCTCAGGGAGTTGAAGATTAATATTAGTCTAAGAGCAATCAAGTGTCAAGGTTCGAATGTAAACAGTGAAACAGATTCCTTCCTACCTGTAAAATGTCGAAGTCTCTGGCTGAACACAAGTAAAAGACCGTCAATTCATGCAATAGATCCCGTGGGGGTCTGATAGAACGAATTCATTTGTTCAGCTGTGTTACTGAAATGGACGTTGGGTACTATGATGAAAATGACCGATGAAGGCCATAAAGTATGTTGGAAACCGTCTGGAAGAATGATCCACCTGTTCGAATGTGTTGGACATTCGTTCAGTGATGTGGACTTTTACTGAAAACGGATGCTGACTACCACCGGTGAATAAGACCCCATTAACTTTTGTTATGAAGGACATAAAAGTTGGCACGACAATCCCGTTCGCTTGTATGTAGATAGTAGGGCAAGGACCATTGGCCGTTAGTACGGTAAGGTCTGTTGGTCATTACTACGGTCGATTGCCTGTTACTATGGTAAGGTCCGTTAGCCGTTACTACTGTAAGGTCTGTTGGCCATTACTACAGTAAGGTCTGTTGGCCATTACCAGATGATCAAGCTAAAACACTAAGTTGACCCCCTGTATTCATGGGGGGATATGTACCACAACCACCCGTAACTAGCTAAAATCCGCGAATACTTAAAACCCTGTCTAAAAACACTTATAACTGCCTATCTTGAAAGTTCAAATACCAAATGTACAGTATACCTATAGTATCATCTTACATCAAATATACCTTAGACTATTATCCTATTACTATAGTATTAATCTTTGATATTATATAATTACAAAGTCATCTTGAACATTTTACCCTTAAAAATATATATATGTATGTACCTCTAACCCTTCCAGCCAACAGGAGAGAGAGAGAGAGAGAGAGAGAGGAACTGAGTTACTTACATCAGTTAAACAATTATGTCAATAATACAGTACAATATATATTATGTATATTTCTATCAACCACTCTCCATTTCTATCTATCTATTCATCTCTCACCTTTGGAGAGAGAGAGAGAGAGAGAGAGAGAGAGAGAGAGAGAGAGAGAGAGAGAGAGTGGGCAACACTTTCTACCCTTCATGTTCAATATGTCAAGATATTTGACATATTTGACAGGTTATACCCTCCCACCTCGCTCCAAAGCTTTCGGACAAGACTGGGAAAAAGGCGAGTTCCTGCAGCCAGAGCGCCGCTTCGGCCACATTCATGTCGACGTCGTCGGGCCCCTTCCCCCATCAGGCGGGTCCAGATACCTCCTGATGGTGGTAGACCGCTCGACAAGGTGGCCCAAAGCCACACCTATGCAAGAAGCCACCGCCAGCGCGTGCGCCGAGGCCCTGCTTTCCAGTTGGGTCAGCCGCTTCGGTGTCCCGGACCACATCACAACCGACAGGGGGCCTGCCTTCCTGTCTGAATTATGGTCCGCCCTGGCTCAGCTGCTGGGGACCACGCATCACACCACCACGGCGTACAACCCGGCGGCCAATGGCCTGGTCGAGCGGTTCCACAGATCCCTGAAGGCGTCCCTCATGGCCCGCTGCACCGCCGAAGACTGGAAACATCAGTTGCTGTGGGTCCTCCTCGGTTTGAGAACCGCCCCCAGAGCCGATGGCACCCTGTCTGCAGCCGAAAAAACCTACGGAGAGTCCCTCGTGGTCCCGGGCGAACTTGTGACAGAAGATCGCCACATCCCATCACTGCAGAGGCTCCGCGATGTGGTCGGCAAGTTCGCCCCTTGCAAGCGCACGTACACTGGCAGGTCGGCCACCTTCACACCACCAGAACTGTCATCCGCCACCCACGTCTTCATCAGGGTTGACGCCGTCCGCCCGCCACTGACCAGGCCCTACAGGGGCCCCTTCAGCGTGCTGGAGCGGAACAGCAAGGCGTTCCTGCTGGCACTCCCCAGGAGGAACGATTGGGTTTCAGTAGACCAATTAAAGCCCGCCTTCCTGGAGGAGAGCACCGACGTCACCGCAGCGCATCCCCCGCCCAGCCACCCTTCCCAACACCCAGGCCCCCGCAAATGGCAGGCATGGGGCCGTTCCAGGAAGGGCCCGCCCGCACCAGCAGCCCAGCAGCCTCACGCGCAGGCCGCCCCTCCGTTGTCCTCAAGAAGCCGTGGCACCCTTCAGCTTCCCAGCAGATAGCCTACACAGATTAGTCAGACGTGTCCCACGTCTTGGGGGGGAGGGTATTTGTAAAGTCACCACATCGACGTCAGCGGAGTGCTTCGGAGGCGTCATTAATTAAGTCTCCGCTGAGCAAGTTTTCTTTGGTGACTTCCCACTTTCTTTGCACACAATTCGTTACGGCTAACGTGCCAGGTCACGCATTTTCTACCATTTAAACTTTATATGTATTTGTTCAACTGTCACAAATTATGTATCGTATGTTTCTTTATTCGCAGGCATCAAGACTGTATCCATATTGGAGTTCTGTATGTTTTTGTATTGTAAATTGTACTTGTTCGCTGTATATTATTGTTAATTGTTTTTGACCTCAGGTCACACTCAATGTCATTGTCTTCCACTGTTCGGCGCCAGTCGGCCGCTATATAAACTGCCTGAATCTGTAATAAACCAGCAGTAACTTTTACCCGCTCGTTTCTTTTGCACCTCTTACAGATACATATTACATATGCATAAAAATTCTCTCATCTCAGTGAGAGGGAGAGAGAGAGAGAGAGAGAAATTATTATTTTTATTATTTAATACTATAATTTAATCTTATTAAACTTAATATTTGAAAATTAGTACTGTAAATGTATATGTACTGTAGGTACAGTACAGTATTTAGTCACGAAAATATGAAAATACAGAATACTGCTGCATTAAAAAATCTGTGAAAAGATGTTTCCATAAATAACATGGGTAGGTTCCACAGAAAAATCCACAAACAGGTGAGTCTGCGAATAGTGGGGGTCAACTGTACGTGGGTTCTTGCCTTTCTAGATGTCCACATAAGTCCTATCAATGCTCTCTGCTCGACAGAATTGAATGGGGCGGTGATTGGACGGGAATTGGTGCTTCATTGTGGTATGGCTGAAGGATACCCAGATATTACTGCAAGTGCAATAAATGCAATGTGCCCCTTTAACTAGTATCATGTCGTGAGCAATCCTTATCTTAAAAGTATCTATAATCTTCATTTGAAATAAATTGTACTCTACCGATATTCTCTAATTAAAATCATGTAAGATTAACATATTTTATTTTAAAAAGCCTGAAAAACCATTCCTTGTAATATAAGAAACTTCTTTCATTTGCATAATTAAAGAATAGACAATTGGATAAGTATATAAACAAAATTGAAAATAATATAACTAAACAATACTAAATACTGTCAGCAATAATCAAGGTATTTCGTTTAATTGTTTGAGAAAATGTAAACAGTAGGCTATCATAATTATATTCAGTATGAGAGAAAAACTATTAAAAAATAAAAAATTTACAAACCTACACTAGCATTGTCATATGTTTACAGAGCAGTTGAATGTATTACAATAATACTTTTTACTGACACTGAATACTCTCAAGTTTGCCATACAAACTCTATGCTGACTGCTGGGGGCCCTGAAGTTGTTTACCACAAGTAACTGTTAAAAGGTAAAACCTAACCTTATTCCAATAACCCTACTCAATACTGTAGGCTATTGCTTAACCTAACCATGAACTAGACTAACCTAACCAACCCAACCCCACTTCACCTCAACTTAACCTAACCAAACCTGAATCTGAATTATTAATTATTAAAAAAGTTTAACCAGACCACTGAGCTGACTATCAGTTCTCATGGGGCTGGCCCGAAGAATTTGGATGAAATGACAGGTCTACGCTAGAAGCCTAGCGCTGGGACCATATAGGTCACTCGGTATGGTAATGAATGAATGAAAACTAAATTAAAAACTGCACAAAGGCATATGCTCTCATACTGGTACACACTCACACAAACATTTATTCTCATGTTTCCATATATACTCACTAAAAGGGTATATTAAAATTCAAAATAAATTAAGTCAAATTTTACGCGTTTTAAAATTCATTAGGTTTTTGTATTTTTATTATTTACTTTTTATATTTTATCAATTAAACCACAATCTGAAATACATATGAGACCAATGGCTGATTTTCAACATTAGGGTGACAGTGAATTCAGGACATTTCCTAAGATATGAGAACAGCTGTTGTAATATCAATTACCACCATAAATGCCAAAAAATTGTATAAAAATCAAAACACCTCGGTCAAATAATTTTCAAGCAAACTAGGCCAAGAATGTCTTGGAGAAAGGTAAAAAATACCCGGTGGCCTATACTTAAAAAAAAAATAAATGTAATCTTCTATTAACAAAAGCATAACCATTCCTTTGAAAGAAAGATATTACTCACAATAAAACATTACAAATGCTTACACTAGGCTAGATCTAGTGGTAAGGAAGGCCGAGTTCCAACTCACCACCACCTGGATAATCTGGGTTCTCCTTCCCTTCCTTCTTCCTATTGAGAGCACTGATGAGGTTGTACAGTTAAACCTTGATCACGTCTGGTAGTTAACCATTGCTCTCAATGTGCAGTTAATGAACAAAAATCAAGATCAATGTAACATCCTACAAGATAGTCAACTGAACAACTCAACTCGGTTGATATCTGTCTGGATACTATAATATTACATCCTGTAACTCAAGGATCCTTGGTCCGTGATGTCAAAATCGTCGTCCGTCAAGGAGTAATCAAAGGATCTTAAAGTCGGGTTTGCATTTCTCCCTATTCGTGACTCGTTTTCCCTTACTACCATTAGATTTATGGGAGTTTTAAATATTTTTTCTTTCAAATACAGATATTTTAAAAGCGCTCACATCGTTATTCGATCAGCAAAGCATGTTTTATAAGAATAAGAAACATCATGAAGTCGTGGTGGTGGGGAATTTGATGTTGGAACTTGGGCGAGGTCAATAGACGGAATGTATGAAACACTGACAGCGGACTACCGGCGACCGGTCTTCGATTGCCTCTTCTTGTAGGTGCCCTCACAAGTTTATATTTCAACAACACAACCAATTACTAACAAGTCTCACTGGGAAACGACTGCCGGTTGTATTTCATGGACAGCAAAGATGGAGCATGTTTTGCTGACATTTTTCAACAGAACAGCAGATACCAAATTTAAGCGAAGAAGACGAATTAGAAATATGCTATTTACGACATTACAGAATCACCAATGCCTCTTGAACAATAAACAATTTTGTCTAAAAATTCTCAATTTTATGTAGCTTTCTCTTAGCATTATTGTGTGCTGCTGTCCTGCAATAAAACAAAATAAAAATAATTGATAAAATAATTTTTTTTTATTTTCCTATCTCATTTGCTATCATTCTCACACTTTCACTTTCTTGTTTCTTCAAACGGTATTGTTATCCACTATTGTTCTTTTTTCGACTAGGGTATTTTTCACAGAATCCATCAAGGTTTTCAAATGCATCGGAAATTCTTCAAAGGTCTGCGACCAAGCATATTGTTTACAGCATACTTCACATATGGTGTGACTTGTTTCACTTAACTTCCTGAACAGAATATCTTTCATTATTAGGAATACAACATGCTGAACTAGGCCAGCAAGCTGACATCTCCATAAAGCTACGAGGAACATCACGCCAAAATATGACACCAAAAATTAATGGGGTAAAATAAAACAACACATAGTGGGTGTAGGTGTTTATTGATGACGGATTACAGAAGCCAGGGGTTTTGTGCAGACTGCCTACACCCAGCGGCCAGCGCCATCCCAACCCTGTGTACATAATGTTGACCACCAGCGGCACCTAAACCTATCAATGAATCTTTTGAAAGGAAATCATGACTTTTGAATAAAAAGGAATCTTTTGCATTATTGCATCCAACTGAATCTTATAACTTTCCGGATATACAGCACCAATGAAAAAGGTACCCTGTACTGTACTTGAAGTACAATTAAACTGTAAATTGTTTTATAAACTAAGTTTTGAAGTATATTATTAATACATTAAAACATAAGGCTTACTTTTAAGGACTGATATGTTGCCAGAGAATGGGGAATGGGTTCTTTGACTCTTTATTTGCACTCATTATCTGAAATGAACTGGAACTGTTTTTGGACAAAGTGCAACTTCTGTATGGCAGATTAGTGTCACTGGTGCAGAGCTTTCCTTTTACAAATGGCTGCATTACAAAATTCCCAGCAGAAAGGTATCAAAATAAAACTATCATGATTTATATTTATGAGGTTCTAACAAAACTGTTTATGCTGAAAGAAGCATTACTGGACACTTGTAAATTAAAACAAAGCAACAAGGCAATGAAGCACAGAGAGCTGTTAAGGAAATTGTGAGTTTACTTTTTCTCTTGTCAGGCAATGGCTGCATGCTGCTCTAGAATTCTACCTGAAGCAATTAGTAAGAATTTTGGTTTTCAAAGGGAGGGATGCGTGCCGCTTTTAAAACAAAAACCTGGTCCTTTAAATCTATGGCTGAGAACAACAAAAAAGCTGTCATCATCTACAACGGAATGTTACAGGTCAATTACTGACTTCTTTCAGATTATCCATACTTACATTTTTTTTTACATCAACACTCTGAACACTAATTTTATAAAGGAAATAACAAGTTAAACAGCCACTGCAACATGTGCAAATCTTGAATAAGTGAACACAGGTACAGGTATTAGATAGTAAACACCATGCCCCCAAGGACTGAACTAAAAAATCAGAGAGAATTTTGAACAGTGAGGAAGATATTTAAACTTTTGTGTTTTTTATAAAAAAATTTGTAACTTGCAAAATAACACATGCTGTACTGGATGTTTCAAACTGTTATGGGTGATGAATGACAAGAGTCTCCTAGAATTTCTGCAAGAAGCATTTCTAGGTTTTAAGTAGGAAATGCTGCACTCAGAACCTAAGGGATGCTCTGTCAGTCACCTGTTGTCTCTCCACATTTACATGTAGGATAATCTTTTGATTGTTATTACCTAACAGCTTGGAGATATCCTGGCAAATATATGCTGCCATATGAACGTCAGGATTACAGTACAATTGAGAAGCGACGTAGGAAAGGTATACGATGGGAATCATTGTACATAAGTGAATTTACAAAATATAGAAGGCCTTCCCAAAGTGCTTCAGCTAACATACCTTAACAATAGTTCCTCAAAATAATCTGAATGATTAACAATTGACATCAAATGATCTAGCAATTATGAAATTTGACAAAATGACTTGTTAAGTGTGAAGGTATGTTCTACCTTTCCTAAGAGTAGGCCAACTATGTCATTATTCCGATATATATATGTATATGTATATATATACCAACCACAAAAGAACCTAATTATTGCTCCCCTCACACTGTCAGACAAGAAGCTATTTTAAATTTACAGCTAAAACACTGATTTATACAATCATATAATCAAAATATGAATCAGGAAAACTTGTCTTCCACTGTGAGAATGAGCCAATGTTAGAAGTCAATCAACTGAAGTTAAATTGGAAAGGATTTCTTTTCCTAACTGATTTATAAAAGATCTAACACAGACTGTCCTCTCATATTGACCTAAATGCAAAACTGGAGACCCAAAAGTTGCAGTATTGCACATTTGAGTGTTCTCCTTAAAAACGAAAGACTATCAAAAGAAACCTAAGAGTTATGACTTCTGATATGTTGAAGTTACTGTGATAGCTTTGAGTGGAAAGATTCAGCAGAACAATCCTAAGTGGTGAGATGTGCAGGAAGCTAAAATGTCAATCAGAGAAGAGAGTCTGTGCATATGTGTTTAACACAGCGACAGGTCTCCCAGATTGGCTGAGGTACCCTGAGGTCTACAGACACGTGTACCATCAATGCCGCAATAGCAATAAAGTCAATAGCTCTTCCTTCCATAAGTACTAAGGCCTTCACAGAATAAATAGGATCTTTCACACAAAAATATACATACAGTATTAGACAAAATATTACTACAGTCAATTATAATAATAATAATACCGTACATCTTGGGATCCTAGACTGCCATATTTTGTGACAATATGTAACTACAGGCTCTCTATGGACAAATTCTGAAGGCTCTCATTCCTTCATTTCCTCTTACAGAACAATATAGGAGAACTATCCCTGTGTCGGATGCCAGTTGAGGTTTTTGTGGCTTGACAGTCAATATATCACACTTACAACACTTTGTTCATTTACCTGTCACCCACATTCCGGCACCTTAGATTAATCTGTTTTTTCTTAGCAAAATTATTGTAATTTTCACATAGCTTGTGACTAAACATTTTATTCTGGACTACAGTGGACTACTAAATACATACATTATATTTTTCTATATTTATTATTCTACAAAGTAATGATACCAAATAACAGGCAGGTCAAGATATGTTAAAACATGTCTAAACATTCCGTGCAGTGCTACCTGGTGTTCAGAAAAGGCAGCCTGAAGCTGCCTCCAAACCCTTCAAACATTGGACTAATGTGGATAACAATTCTCTATTGCCTCTCTTCTAATATCCCTTCTTTATGATCCAACTTAAGGAAATTCTATTCTTCCAAACAATGAAATGAGACTAGTCTCATTTACAGTACTTATTAGTACAACAGCCTCCAGAGTACCATTTTAGGAATCAGTCAGAAACACCTAAATATAAAATCTTGCTTTTTAGTGTGAAGTAATTTACCTGAATTATCACTTTTGCCTTAATAGTAATACAGAGTATATATTTATGTATATTTATATTATATATGTATATGATCTTTCCAAATCCAAGCAATTGTATTTTTATCTCATAAACAGTTGGGAGGTGTTTGAATAGTCCAATTCCATGACAGAAGGTAGACATCTGAGTGACTGTGTCACTTGTATGATATGACATGTAATCAAATATTTATTTATTTATTTTTTACAGAACTGGGGATAATATAGTACCTTAGTGATATATTAACTCCACATTCTCTGAGACACTAAGATGGACCCTGTACAAAACTGGCGACTTAACGGCAAACATCTCGAGAGAATTTTCCGTTTGTCTGTGATGCTGCTGCTGCTGCTGCTGCTGCTTCAGCTTCAGGATGAAGACTGGTTTCATAAAAAGCAAAATGTTTAGACTCTCCTCCAAGAAAGTTTGGGTTAGTTGAGAAGAAACCAACTTGTTAAGAGTGATCATCAGTCTGCTAAGCAACTATTACATCTTGTGAGTCTATAGAAAAGTACAGTTGTTATTAAACCTAATTTGTGTAAATATGGAGAGTCTAGTCATTTAATCCCTATAAGAAACAGTCCACTGTGTCCCGGAGGAGGATCTTCTTAACTTATAAGGTAATGTAATAAACTTAAATTTTGAGATTTGAATCATCCCACTCCAACTCTTTCGGTTTCCCTTCGTCTTCATCCGAAGAGTCCAGATCATCGCTGTAATTATTCCCATCATCAGAGGAGTCATCGTCGTCATCATCGTCTTCCCTGAGACGCTGAGTCTCAGCAAGTTCGAGTTGTTGCTGTTGAACAAATTTTTAAAGATAAGATCCTGCGAATCATATTCACTCTTACTGCATCAGCAGTGGCAGCAGTTATGAGTACGATGTGATGTTTCTTGATGAAAGAGAAGAGCATTTCTAAAACAAATCAAAAGGAATCTAATAGTATCTGATCCACTGATGCTTATTACTGATTTTGGTATGTCACAAGTGCTCCAATATCCAAGTGCTCCAATATCAGGGTGCCAGATAAATAATGATTTGTCATTGCTGTGCAGTTTTATCATAAGAGTGTGTGTGCCTAACATAGCTATTGTAAGAGCCATCAAAGCATACAAAACAAGTTCTACAAAGTTCCGCCATTCCTGTTTAAAGCTGGAAAAATGGTCATATTCAATAAGATAATTCATCTGTGACTATGTTTTTTTCTCTAATTTCCATTAACGGAATATCACAATAAAAAGAAAAAATTAAACTTCTTCAAAGTGTAGTAATTGAAATCTCTCACCTCCATTGGGTTGACAGTGATGTTCAGTGAAGAGTCATCCCAAGCCATTTCGGCATCTGCAACATCTTCATGAGTGTGGCGTGTGTGTGCGGCACGGACGCGAATCACTCCCAAAACGACCATAAAGACAAGGAATCCAACGCATACGACAATGATGATGGTGACTGCATGACCTGAAGATTGACAACGAATCAGTATACAGTACAGGGTTAACAAAACAAATGCACTTACACTTTCAGAGATCTTTACAAAGTGAGAAAACTTCAAAGATGAACTTTTTCCAGCTAATATCCAGTTAGTATACTTGTTAGATTCCACAAACTACACAATTTCTTGTCAAACTATTATTCTTTAATACTGTTGAAATCATTCAAATACCTGCCCTAAATCTGCTTGGAATTATTGCCTGAAATTCCCAAGTAAACTATTAATAATCACACCTCAAGGGACATTTAGGTTAATATTAATTTTGATTCTGTGGTTACTTTTGAACATTGAATACTTTATTCTAAATTGTATACCAGTATGTATATTGAGACCTATTCCATTGTGCATCTATACTGTAAAATGGTATACATTATTCCTAAAAAATTAAAATCTCGCATCAAACAGAGTTAGATGTTTAGAGTACTGGTCTATTTCACCACAGTAAGCTTTCTGTAAACTGTGAGGTTTCTTAACTAATGTACCTTTTCTCTGTAATTTACTAGCAGAGATATACAATATTACAATGGAAACTCCTGTCATTGCAAATAACAATATTCTGGTGCCAAGTTAAACCACAAGTAGAATCTTTAATGAACGGTCTGAAAATTGACTTAGGTAATCCGTACAATTATGAGCCAGCTCTACCTTTTAATACAGTACTAAATTATGACAATCTTGTTATAATCTACAAACAGAAGAATAGCAATGTCTGTACTGTATAGTTTCCAGTTCCAATATGTCACTGTAATCTTTCTCAGTATATCAAAAGAAATCAGTAGCAAAGCAAATGATTTTCTAGTTCACTTGCAAGCTCATACGAGAGGAACATCTTCCTTAATACAAAGTAACTTCTGCACAGTCACTAGCCTATTAGGAAACTTTTTATGTGAAGATAAATGTCCTTCTAATAAGCTTATATTTTGTAACTGTGCTGACTAATGCATTCTCTTTTCTCTGATGTTTCTATGTTGTAGATTCTAGTGAAAACTATGTGCATTTTACAGTGCAAGAGAAATGATCCAATGCTGAGCATTGTATACAGTGTTTATTAGTGCATAAGTAGAGAATCATCTGGGATTCTTGTGCAAATTAATAATGATAAAGGAGAATCCAAGGGTTCAATTTCATAAAACCAGTCATGTATGGTACTTAAATTCTTCTTTCCAAGATTCTGCATTATTGCTGGATTATAATTAGTGAAACACTGAATATTTCACAATCCTGAAAATCACTCTTGGATTCATTCCTTCACTTTACAGTGTTACTCCTAAAGAGATGCTTGTGGCGTTCGATTTCAAGCAAAATCTCACCCGCGGCAAGAACAGCAGCCTGTGTCCTGCTGCCCCCATACATGTCTGTTGGCCGTAAGTGAGGCAGGGTATCAGTGTTAACTAATATTGCTGTATAGCTAAAAACAGTACTGTCTCTTATTCTGTTAAATAAAAACATTATGCATATAAAGCTACAATATATGACAATATCATAAGCTTATATTAATCTTCGTTAGTGTTCATCTTGATCATCCAAAATTTAACTGGATATCTGTTATTTCTACAGAAGTCTGTGCACTAAAACACTCAAGGATAGATTACAGTAGTTGGGCAGAAAAAAAAAACTGAATACTGAGGGCTGCAGAACAACAGGCAGTAATCATTATTACCCTGCACACATGAGATCGGTGTCCATATACTAACAAATGTCAGTTAATAAGGGGTCTTCTACTGCACAGAGGATCTAACAATACAATGAAACACACATATAAATTTTCCCTTTTGAAAATATTACTAGGTGTATATTATTCTGGCTGTAGTGATTTGTCACACAGTGCTTGGATAAAAAAATTAAAAGTTAGGAATGCTCAAAAACTGCAATTCCAAATACCATAAGAAAAAAGGACAAAGTTAAAAAACTTAATTTCTAATTCTCTTCTTTACCCTGCTTCTCTGACTAATAGCTTAAGGTTAATTTTTTCCAGCACTGAAGTCTGAAATTGACAAGTGCGCCTAAAAAGGGTTGTTAAACTCAGGCACTCTCTTTAAATTTAACAAGACCTACATGATTAAACCCCTAGCCAATTCTTGATTTCAGGAATGAAGGGTTTGAATTCTCCACTGCATGTCTTTTCAGCACATACAAACATATGAATTTTATTAAAGTCAATTGAAATGAATTTGGCTCTTCATGAAGGAAGCTACAATAGACAATTTGCTAAAGTAAAAAAGTGCAAATCTAGGAGTAACTGGAATTTTGAACATAAGTCAGTTTACAAAAAGTATGCTCTTGGCAAGCAGTAGTTTAAAACTATTAACTTGTTGAAGTGTTGGACTAAAATTCATATATGCATTATAACAAAAAATATTTTGTAATTTCCACCAGGTACTTTTATAGTTTTATTTCATATATACTGGAATAAGAAGAGATAAAATCTGTGATTATATACACACAACCACCACACTCTGAATACTGTAATGCACATTACTTGAAAAAGTTTACCTGGGAGCTTTACTATAATACTGCAGCTGTATTAAAATGTCTTTCTAATGAATACACAATGAAGCTGATAAACTTTACTGCATTTACTACAGCAACTAATATAGCTCCAGTGAGCATTACAGCTTATGGAGAGTGCTCAAGTTATATGCAATTCAAGCATATTGATTCATTCATTACCTGCACTGTTGACTGCCACTCCTTCCATAACATTAGAGGTGAAGTACACATCATTTACAGTGTGGGCTGGTTTGAGCTCTACATGGTGGCCAGAAAGTTTAGCATGTGCTGGAATTGGAGGTGGGTTGTGATGGGCAACTTGCACTTCAGCAGGCTCATTCAGGGTGGACTGGTGCTGATGTTCATCACTGTGCACAGCAGCGGCACCAAGTGGGCCACCAATCACACCAATTCCTTTATCGACGCTGAGCTGAGGATGGATAACCGTTACCTGTGCGGAGGAATTTTAGATTTCAATGAAATACTAAAAACTCACAAATTTATACTTAATTATACTTAGTGTTTAACATGTGTAATGTTGTAATCCCAAGTTACAGTAATTTTTTCCTTTACTTACTGCTTTTTGACAGATTTTCAGTAATGAATTATAAGCAGGCTTGCAAAATATTGTGAAGTACATATAGTTAGATACATACTTTCTTAAAGGCTACATGACAATTTCTATGAGGAACAGAGAGAGAGAGAGAGAGAGAGAGAGAACAAAACAAACTTACAGTCTGAACATATTCATTGCTGGTGAATCTTCCTCCAAGTTCACTGCAAGAGAGCTTGAATGCTCTGTTCAAGTAGTATGCAGGTTTTCGGTTAGCATAGTGAATCTGGCGGAGAATAGACTGATAGTGGTGGGTGGTGTGAGCTCCAGAGATGGTAGCTCCTTGCCTTGTGACAGATGCTGCCAAACCCAGTTCAGCGATGAGATTGTCAGGAAGGACCAGTGTTTCGTGATCAGGGTTAAGGGGTGGGTACACTGATACCACACATTCATCCAACTGGCCACCAGGAGTAGGTGCTGTTGCTTCCTCTGCTGCTGCCGAGAGGTAGACTCCAATGTCAGGGAAGACTCGAAGACCCTGTCTGAAACTTTCGTATTCTTCAGCAAAGTTTGTTGTGCCATTCAGCTCAATGCTGGGCTGGTGTGGTTGCATCACGACAACAAAGCTCTGAGCTGTGGCAACTTTTAGAGCCTTTCCAGAGTCACACCTGTAGCAAGAAAACAATAGATTATACAGATTTGGTCAATAACTTCATTATATTTGCTAATGGTTGCTTATCTTACCAGTCTCTAAAATGTGCTGTGACCTTGTATAATATTAACATCATTTCTAATCAAAATCAAGATCAAATGCAAAACCCAAAAAGAAAATTCTTTGAAAAACAGTTACCCCAACCAAAATCAAGATCAAAGGCAAAACCCAAAAAGAAAATTCTTTGAAAAACAGTTACTCTAGTCAAAATCAAGATCAAATACAAAACCCAACAAGTAAAATCCTTACAAGATGTTAGTGATGACAGAAACTGGGCGGCGTCCAGGGGTTGGGAAGTCTCGGCCATTCACATAGGCAACTCGACGAATCAGTGTTTCCAAATTTGTGACATTGTTACCTTCAATTGTGATCTGAGTCATCTCTGAAAGAGCGGAGCAAAATAAAGGTTATTAAAATTGTTACTAAACTCCTAATTGTTTCTTTTTAAAAACTATTGCTTTCCGGCATTAAGAAAGGTGAAAGGTGTTTCAGTGACTAGTGAAACTTATAGTGTCTATGTTAAGCACATTTTCTTTGAATGTACTCGTTTCATTATTCTACTCATGCACTTCAACAATAGACTTTGTAATGGTGTAGTAACAATGTAAGCTGACACTAACTGCTGTATGTTTACCATTACTAAATGCTGTGGTCAGGGTCATTATCAAGAGAAAATATAGCAAGAATTATGTCCAAGGTAACATTAAAAAGCATTGCAAAATATAGATGATGACTATTGTTCAACCGTAAGTTAAAAGATGCCTATTTGTAACAAAACTACAGTAATATGGTCTACTTCTTCAACATCAGGGAATCTTCCACTAGACTCACCATTGTTTGTGAGCAGCTCCATGCTTGGTTGCAGGAGTTCCATAGCTGGAGTATCAAGGGCCTCCTGGCAGCGAGTAAGGCAAGAGAGGACACGTGGAGACTCCAGGCCACCAACTAACACGGACAAGCCAGCAAGGTACCCAGTGAGCCCATGCTTCATTGTGCTTTCTGAGCCTGTCGCAATAAAAATGATTATCATTAACAACCCTTCTGGGAAATTTCTGTTCTTTAATGTTAACCAATAAATTATTGTCCAAAACTTGTAAATGATTTAGTTGTTAAAGCTGATATGCTAGAGTTAGTCTTTCAAGAATTTCAAGTTGATAAATTATAAAGATAATGATGAAACTTTCAATACGAACATTTACTTTTTACAGTCAGTTTGATCATAAAAATTGGAAATAACCAATCAATCAATGATGTACGGTACTAGGTATTCTAAGCTCACAATAGAAAAATTTTTACCTTGCCAACAAGCTCCAACAGTCATAGTTGTGTTGATTCCACGGGTTGGGTGAAGAGGCCAGTCATCGATGACCTGAAATTACAGAAATAATAATAATAATAATAATAATAATAATAATAATAATAATAATAATAATAATAATAATAATAATAATAATAATAATAATAATAAACTCACAATGGTGTAACTGTAGATATACACTTAAATATATATGCAATGCGAGCTTCAAGCACCTGCTGTATATATTTTTAATATATATCTACACTGACACCATTTTGGATGTCTTCATTGTAATGATTCATGCTATTATGAGAATTTTATGAATAATAATAATAATAATAATAATAATAATAATAATAATAATAATAATAATAATAATAATAACAACAACTGATTAGGATGAATGAGTACTAAATATGCTTGAATGATCTCTTCTTTTACACTACTCAAAAAAGCTTCCAGGTTACCAGTGCTTAACAAGATAATTTCAACAAACAAAATATGAAAGACTAAAATGATAAAATAACATACCTCTGGAGATTCTCCATTTTCAGGTCTGAAGATGTGCCCATCAACATACAAAGTTACTTCTGGCATTTTGACGTGAACGGAATAGTGATGCCATTCATTATCACAAACCTTCAGGTAAAAAGAGGAAAAAAGTGTTTAAAATTTTTTCTGTAAATAAAGTCATTATACTTCCATTTCAAACTTTGACTGAAAAATAAATACTATGGGTTTCAAATGAGAATCTAGAAATGTGATTCAGAGTTTCATTAGACCTCTTTAAACACAATATATGAAAAAATCTATATAAAATCTCTAGTAATACTAACAACCAAAGACTTATATGTCACCTACAGATGGAAGATATTATCATTAACAATATATAGTCTTACCAAACCACTAAGCTGATTATCACCACATTATATATGAAGTTTCCACAGTAAAAAGCTAAAGCATGGCAAGACAAACATTGCATCTACCTGAGGAAGTTTCCATCTCCATTCAGCAGGCTGGAAGGTGTTGAGGTTGGCTTCAGTGTAGTCACGTCTCAAGAGGAGGATGAGGCGGCAGTTGCGCACGAACAAGGCCATGTGGTGGCGGTTCATCTTGTGGTCATCTGCATTGCAGAGAATGTGTTCCTTGGTGTGCTGAAAGTATATCAAGAAATGATGATGACTTAAAATATTAGTTCTTCCATTACACTGACAGATGGAGAAGATCATCAAACCTTGCACAACTGGAGACATCATACTTTAAGATAGAGTAAATGTTAAGAATAACTTTATAATTTAGATGTATGATCCCTCACAGCCAATTGTCTAAAACAATACCACCGCACTACCCTATTGTCTCTTCCCAATTGTTTTTCATAAGCTTTACGAACTGATTAATATTTAGCAAAAGCAAGTATCTTTGTGAGACAACCAATAGGACCTAAGCGGTGAGTCTGCATACTAAATTTCTTTATTTCTAGATGATACAGTCCTATCATTTTATCACTTGTGCTGCACTAAACTGGAAATGCTGTAAAATCCAAATACAATGCTAAAATATATTGAACTACAGATAAAAATTTAAGTCATCATGCTAAATAGGAAAATTATTTTGTATAAACTGTTTAAAATTCTAAGCCCATACCTGGATTTATTCACCTAAATAAACTTTCCTATAGCATACAAACACTTAAAACATTGAAATAAATGAACGTGCACAGGAGAGAAGATATATATAAAGGTTTCTGTAAATTACACTTGGTAATCAATGCAATACACATAAATTACATTCTTTTAACTAATGTTATATAATTAATTACCTTAAAAAGATTCACAATTAACAAGCTACTACCAGATAACAATGGTTCGCATTTAATAATACCGTGTGTAAGATACATATAATATAAAACGAAATACATTCTGACAAGTTTTGAGCAATACCAAATATTAATCTTATATTCAGAGGAGTTACTTACCTTATCAGCATTTGGATGAGACTTGTGCTTCATCCAGGTGGAGATGGTAAACATGGAGGTGAGATTATGACTAAGGACTGATTCTGGGATGACAGCACCAGAGGAATCTCCTTCAAATTCGTAAATGAGGTCACCCTCGTGGCCTTCATCAGAGTGCAAGCCAGCTGTCCAGTCTTTTCCAGCACCAGGGGCAGGAAGCAATTCAATGCTAGAGGAACTTGCTCCTGGATGTAGGGAATGTAATTAATTAATAAAGTGACTTACTTAAACCTTCATGAACAAAGTTATATTATAAAAGCCTTGTGCTCTTGCGTATGAAACCTTCATGAACAAAGTAACATTATAAAAGCCTTATGCTCTTGCAAATGAAAATCTGTTAGTAATGCCTGTTAAAAGCCTTATAATATTCAGTAAAACAAACCACCCTACTAAGCATATTTACTTTTCTTCTTGGACTTCATATGTAAGGGAAATGGAAAAATAACTCTTAGAGAAACAGCAACAGAAGACTGGTTTCATTATCCCACCACTTACCACACATTTTTCTCTGAGCAGCAACAGAGTAAGTGTCACGATCACATCCCTTGCCAATGTGGTTTGTGGTGAGACCAATGCGAGCCTGGACGCGTTCTACGTGGCAGGGAACATTACAGAGTTCCAGAGAGGCTGAGGGAAACAGCTCTTGTCGACCAGATCCGGGAGAGTATTCAATCTGTTCGCTGATTCCTGATGAGAAGTTGAATGAGGTCATAAGAAATTTGGGATTTTCTTTTCATGTTAATAAATTGTGAGCTATCCTGAATAAACATTTGAGAAGAAATATGAATAATCATACTACACATACGTACTGGCCTTTTATTTATTCATCTTTAGTACTACAGTGAGACAAAGATATATCATACCACAGCCACCATAAAAAAAATTCTTTAAGGATCTGGTCTGACACACTAGAAACTATATAAATATTCTGAACTGTTGGCATTTCCAAAGCTAAACAAATTTAGATGCCACAAAGGAATAAAGTACAAAGTTACCATGGAACTAACCTTTCCATCCAAGATGACATACGCGGTTGACTTTTATGGTGACCATGACTGGCTGTGAACGTTTCATCCCGCAGTCGTAAGCGACCACAGAAAGTATGTGATTGTGTGATTTCTCATAGTCGAGAGGCTCAGTGTTACGCACAACGCCTTCGCTGTCGATGCTGAATGGCTGCAATAAAAAGGATATTGTTAACTAGGATCAAACCTGGATGGCAATTAACAAAAGTTGATTCAGAGCAAATCTTCATCTGTTACCGCCCATTAATGAACTTAATTCCTGAGTCATTTCAATGAGCTATTTCCTTGAACTTTCATATTTCAAAACGGCATCTCTTTCACCAACTCTTCACGTGGCCCATACTTTTCCAATAGCACTCCGTATTTCATTCGGATACTGAAAACTCTAATGCAAAGCAGATAAAATTAAGAGTACCAGTTTCACGATTCCCAAGTGTTTTGCAAAAAAGAATGTGCCACATACAGCAATTCTCTCTCTCTCTCTCTCTCTCTCTCTCTCTCTCTCTCTCTCTCTCTCTCTCTCTCTCTCTCTCTCAAGAGTTTCATATGGAGCTTTGCACCTCTTTCAATAATTGTCAACAGCCTTATCCCCTTAAATCTTCATAAACATGTCCAATCGTTCTTTCACCCTATTACTATAGTTCCAAGTACGACTGCCTATCTCTCCTCCTTCATCTACTTCTTCCTATAAAAAAAGTATGACGAATCCTCTTACTGGTCCCAAATACGACTTCCTCTCTCCCTTTACCTTCTCACTATAATAATCGTATCACGCACCTGGTCCCTCGTGATGAGCTCATAGCGGCAGATGTCTCCGTACTTGGGTGAGCAGTCCTGGTCATCAGCCTGAAGGGTGAGGATCTCCTCGTAGAGGCGTCCTTCGTCAACACCCACGACGTAGGAAGGTTCGACGAACACTGGGGCGTACTCATTCACATCACTGACCTTCACGTGCACTGTGACACTGTGGGGGAAAAGATAAAGACATTTTATACGACATATTACAGGCTGGGTTACTTATACTGAACAATGAATCTCACATATACATTGAGTTTGCGTAAGCAAGAAGCCCATTTCTTGACGTATGCAACAAAAGCAAGGCCATAACAAGTAAATTTCAAGAGTCTCTGAATTAATCAACTGAAAAAATTGACTGTCTTTATAACTGCAAGATTCGATTTCCACTAAATAAGTATACCAATTTGTTAGCATATACAACAAAAGCAAGACGATGACGAGTAAATTTCCCGAGTCTGAATTAATCAAGTGAAAAACTTGGCTGTCTTTACAACTGCAAGATTCGCCTTCCACTACACAAGTGATACTAATTTGTCAACTGAAAAACTGATTATTTTAATGACTAACAAAAAAAATTCAAGAGGCTCTGCATTAAGCAATTGGAAAACTTATTAACTTTACGACTGAAAAGTAAATTTCAAGAATCACTGAATTAATCAACTGAAAAACTTACTAATTTTACGACTGGAAAGTAAATTTCAAGAGCTCTGAATTAATCAACTGAGAAACTGATTAACTTAACGATTGAAAAGTAAATTTCAAGAATATCTGAATCAATCAACTGGAAAAACTGACCAATTTTACTATTGTAAAGTAAATTTCAGGAGTCTCTCAATGAATCAGCTGGAAAAACTGATTACTTTTACGATCGAAAAGTAAATTTCAAGAGTCTCTGGATTAATCAACTGGAAAAGCTGATCAACTTTACAACTGAAAAGTAAACTTCAAGTCTGAATTAACCAACTGATAAAACTGGTTAACTTTACAACTGAAAGGTGCCATTTCCACTCACTTGTTAATTTTACGATTGAAAAGTAAATTTCAAGTCTCTGAATCAGTCAGCTGGAAAAACTTAATTTTACGATTGAAAAGTAAATTTCAAGAGCCTCTGCATTAGGCAACTGGAAAAACTTACTAACTTTAAGACTGAAAAGTAAATTTCACGAGTCTCTGAATCAGTCAACTGAAAAACATTAATTTTACGATTGGAAAGTAAATTTCAATCAGTCAACTGAAAAACTGATTAATTTTACGACTGAAAAGTAAATTTTAAGAGTCTCTGAATCAATCAACCGAAAAACTGATTAACTTTACAAATGAAAGGTGCCATTTCCACTCACTTGATTCGTTTTACGACTGAAAAGTAAATTTCATAAGTCTCTGAATGAATCAACCGAAAAACTGATTAACTCTACAACTGAAAGGTTCCATTTCCACTCACTTGCGAGATTCGATGCCGGAGCAGGAGACGGCTGTGATGTCGAACTTGTAGTTCTTTCGTTTCTCGCAGTTCAGTGGTCTCTTGGTCAGCAGCTCTGCTTCGCCGGTGTCTGGGTCTCTGAGCTGGATCTGTGGGCAAGATGTTAAACGTTAAGTACACGGTGGAAACTTGCAACTCTGGGAAAACCGAAGCAGGAATTGAATCCTAAGATACTGATGACTTACGTTATTAAATGAATCTTCAATGGAACTGATTTTATTAGGCCTGGCAATGGAATTACATTTTCTCAATCAACTGAAAGAAGCTTAACAGTTTATAAATGAGGTATAATTATAGGCATCTAATTATAAATGAGGTATAATTATAGACATCTAATTATAAATGAGGTATATTTATAGGCACCTAAATCATAGGATCAGAAGGGAATAAAAATAAAGAAATAATTACAATAGTAACAAATGCTGGATTAAAATATTTCTATATAGCTATATAAACAGTCCATACTGAGTTAAAAAAAATGGCTATAATAATAATAATAATAATAATAATAATAATAATAATAATAATAATAATAATAATAATAATAATAATAATTCATTAAAAAGAGTGGTAGTTTGTGTGAGCTGAGCTTATACTGTGCCTCCTCAATATGGCATACGAGTATAAGTTTCTTTGTTTCAGTAATTAAATCATAACGCAGCTGACCTAAATAGGTACCCCAGGTACCATTCACCCTTTGTCAATGGTAGTGTGGACTACCGAAACTTCGGTCAGCTGCTTTACAATTTACCTGCTGAGACGAAGAAACTTATACGCCATGATGAGAAGGTGCAATATAAACTCAGCAGCATACAAGCTGCCATTCTTTTCAATGAAGTATCTCAAATAGGACCTTCTTCAATAATAATAATAATAATAATAATAATAATAATAATAATAATAATAATAATAATAATAACAACAATAATAATAATAATAATAATAATAATAATTAGGGAGGGGACCTGCTCTGAGGGTAGTAGCGTTGAAAATTATGGCCGTTTCCACGGCATTTAATTTGTATAGCGTCTTCTCTATTCCTCTAACAATCTTCTATTCATAAGCATGTAGCTGAAGAAAAGATTGTAAGACGAACAGAGAAGGCGCTATACAAATTAAATGCCGTGGAAACAGTCATAATTTTCAACGCTACTACCCTCAGAGAAGGTCTCCTCCCTAATTATTATTATTATTATTATTATTATTATTATTATTATAGAAGAAGGTCCTATTTGAGACACTTCATTGAAAAGAATGGCAGCTTGTATGCCGTGGAAGCAGCCATAATAATAATAATAATAATAATAATAATAATAATAATAATAATAATAATAACACGCACAACGAATGACTTACCACAAAAGGTGCCTCTCCGTGGTGCTTGTTCACAATCCTATAGGAGCAGACGTCAGGAGTGGCTCGGATGGCAGGCTGTAGCTCTACGACGGTGTCATCCTCCGAAACCAGGCCGTGGTATCCCTCCGAAGGTCGGACGAGGTCGAACTCGGGCACTCCTGAAGGAGAAACCAGATGCGATATAAATATAATGAACGAGAAAAACTGCGGTGACAATTATATGTCGTAAGTGTGCAGAAGGCTCTTGAGAATATCAATTTGCATTTCAGGATAAACTCTGTACGTCTGTGAGGAAGTAAAAATGGAAAAGGAAATACTAATAATAATAATAATAATAATAATAATAATAATAATAATAATAATAATAATAATAATTATTATTATTATTATTATTATTATTATTATTATTATTATTATTATTATTATTATTATTTACTCGTCCACTTACCGCCACAATATAATTCATCAAATGAACAAAACTGTTGTTCCTAGGAGTGGTCAAACCGCGTGGTAAAGAACCAAGGAAGGTGGTAAATTCTTTAAATATTTTCTTGAATAGTCCTTACAATAGAGTTGGGGTAGTTTTAGAAATACAGGTAATATTGGGTAAATATTATATACTTTTGTGATCTTTTCAACACAGCGCAAAATGTTAGTCTTTACGAAGCACCAAACATTTCCCTTACTGAACTTAAGCGTCACACTAACAGCACCCATAACATTTACTTTACTAGAACCAAAAACGTTTACTTTAAACAGGAAAATTCTTTTAAATTTACAGAGCAAAAAGTCTACCTCAATAGAACACAACATTAATTTTTAACAAAACTCAAAACGTTTACCTTAACACAACCAACAATGTTCATGTTAACATAACTCAGAAAGTTTACTGCAACAGAACTCAAACGGTTTCCCTTAACAAATCCCAAAAACATTTAACCTATCAGAACTCAAAAGTTTGCCTTAAAAATAATCAATACCGTTTACATGAACTGAACCCAAAGTTCCGTCGTAACAGAACTAAGATGTTAACGTTAGTAGACCTCAAAACATTTCCCTTATTCACTGAACAATAATGTCAACTTTAACAGAATTCAATACATTTACCTAATATATTATAGCATAACAAGTTTACTTGAACATAACTCAAAACTTACCTTAAGATACACGACAATTGGCACCCCCCAAAAAACAACCTGACCTAAAAAAACTCGAAAGACTGACCTTAGCAACACCAAGAAAAAAAATTAATCAACCATAAATTTTCACGTTGACAGACCCAAACCTCAGCACTGAAAAGACTGCCCTAATGAAACCTCAAATGTTACGCGAACGAACCCCCAACTTTTTTCTTAATAAAACAGAAAATATTTAGCAACACAAATTTACGCTTTACTCTGTGAAAGCCGACGAGACCGGCACATAGTCGTGTTGTACCCCCGCCCCCGTTCAACATCCCCCCACCCACTCACCCTGGGCCACCCCCGAAACCCTTCCCTTCTTTTCTCTCCCTCAACAATTGCATTAGATTAAAACTTCCTTCTAATTTTAGCATAAACAAACACAGCAGCGCATTCAGTACACAGGGCAACAAGGCAAGCATTTACATACGAGAGTTTCTGGAGTAAAGAGTAAAAAAAAAAAAAAAAAGCCGATGTGTGCTTTTCATTAATTGACATAAGT
>NC_089765.1:46844409-46856909 GCF_040412425.1 Macrobrachium rosenbergii | reverse complement strand
CAACTATCATAACTGACATAATCACCACTATTACTATCATCATTCACTCTCTTTGACCAGACATCATCATCATCATCATCCATTCTCGTTATGTCGTTACTGTCATTAACATCAGTGCCACCAACAACAACTCCCCCCCCCCCCCGGGAATCAAAGGTCAAGGTTAACGAGGAATATAGCCCCCAGAAGATTAGTGGGGTTACCTGAGAGATACCGATGGCAGGGGAGGAAGGGGGGGTGAGGGAAGTGGGGAGTGAGGAAACGAGAAGGGTAGGAGGGAGGTGGGGTAAGGGAGAGACGCTGTGTTGTTGTGCAAACATCTGAGTTCCCTGACTTCGAGGGAAATTCAGAAATTCAGCAACACGACATGAAAATTTGCCGTATGGAAAAACTTGTCAGCCTGAAATTTTGCAGCTAAAATGATAAATTCTCGAGATAATTCGTCAGGGGATCTGGTAAACATCTCAGAAGTGGCACAAAGTCTTCCGAAGATTGAAACAAAATTTCTTTAAACCTCCGGAAGCCCAATTATATTTCTTGGCAAAGTACAGTGACGATAAAAATGGATAACAAACAAATTTAACACCAAACCCAAAACCTGTGTGTCAGTTAAGGAGAAACCGGAAGATTCGTGGGACCTTTGATTTAGGTTACCAAATTTCAAAATACTGTTAAACATTATTATCATTATTACTCATTAAAATAAGGCTCAGGTCAATTTTCCAGGAAACACGAACCTTTGTTGCAACTCCAATTCCATTCCATCTGGCAAAATTTCGTGTTGCAAGTCACTGAATCTCTTAGTTTCATAACAACCAATGGTTCACAAGAATAGAGGCACAGAGAAAAGCGGAATAACTCGTTCATAAGAAAATGAGAGCAAATAATAAGAAGATAAGAAAAATAAAAAAGAAAAAACTCAGATCTAGAAAAGTTATCCAGTGCAGTATATTATCCGGCCTAGAAACTTCCAAGTTCTAGAATTTGTCTCCCCTCTTTAGCGTCAACGTCACGACAGAAGGGAACTGCACTGCGCCAGCTGGGTTGACACGACATCCACCTGCCGTGCCACCTGGCTTGACCTACTTTACCATACATCCGTATCCATCTAAAGGTATCCACTGAATGGGGAAACCCTACCTGAAACTCTTCTAATAACCTGGATGTAAGACGCGCTATTTTTATCTGATCTGGGTTGGATGCTGTACAGTTACCATTCATCTATAAAGTTTTAAGTCCTTTTATCATAATAACTTTATGTTTCCTGGGCTTCTTCACTTTCCGGTTTTCATTTTCTCTTCGATATCCAACGATTCACATTAGAAAACATGAGGTATTATTCATTATTATGCAATATATTTTTTAATAATTATTGTTTCTACTAGGTTTAATTTTTATACTGGCATCTTCAAATACGTACTTAAAAAAGTTTGTGCATTTAATATTTAATTAATTGACATTCCGAACACCATTACGGGAGATGAAAGTTCAGGAAAAGAGAGAACAAGAACGTGGGGCGTACAACCTCATCCATTGTAAAAATGAAACAGGAATACGAGAGTGATAAAGATATGAAGCCGTAATTAATGAAGACAAGCTAACATACATAACAGAAGTATCCTTTAACAATATCATTTCTGGCAATACCAACAATAATACTGGTAGCAATAATAATAGTCGTAGTAGTAAATTAGCAGCTGCAGTAGTAGTAGCAGTATTAGTGGTTATGTAAAGATGATTAGTTATGGCATGAGAAAAAGCGAAGAAGAATCATCGCGATGACACGTCCTCTCTATTCTCAGCCTTGACATTCTGTGCTTTATCTTCATTCTTCCTCCCCTTATAATAAATCTTAACGTTAGCGAGAGGGTGTGGAGATGGCACCCCCTCTCTCTCTCTCTCTCTCTCTCTCTCTCTCTCTCTCTCTCTCTCTCTCTCTCTCTCTCTCTCGGCGAAGCAAAAATTTAAGCAGGCGTTTCAGAGTCAAAGGAAAACTCTACGGTAAATAGTAATCACATTTCAAAAACTGCGAGATAATTATTTCGCTCCTTCACTGTAGTCATTTCCAATGTGCTCCGGTTTGGACTTGAAATCTATATGAATTTATACTTTTGTAAAAAAAAAACACCTGGCACAGAAAGGTAAAGTTCAGGAGACATTATGAGGAAAACAAGAAAAAATAATTGTTTAACCTGATGCTGAATTGTTCAAAATAAAGTTTGGTATCTACGACCCGAATGACGAACATTAAAGAAAAACAGGGAAAATACACAAAATATTGTATTAAAATATACAAGCCAATTATTTAAACACAAAACAAAATATACTACATGGATTTCAGTCAGGCCCTGATACAGATAGAGATACAAAAAACAACCCAGCCTTTTTAACAGAAAATCCTGGGCCCAGGATGTGGTATGAGAGAGAGAGAGAGAGAGAGAGAGAGAGAGAGAGAGAGAGAGAGAGAGAGAGGCCATTCCTTCCGCCTCCCACTACATTCAATTTGCATACTGAGAGAGCGACGGGAGTTCGTTATCCAGATGGAATATAGATTAGAGATTGGGATCGATTTTAGTAGTGAATTTCCGCAGATAAAAGCTTCATTGCCCAGGTAAAGTGGAAAGAGCTGACGTATCCCAAGGGCATAAGAGCCGCTGCTGCTGCTGCGTATTCCGAAAGAAGGAACGGCATACATTTGAGAGCTCGCTCACAGGAAAATGTCTCAAGTTGTTGACAGAATCGGGGCCTGAGGGGAGGGGAGGGGAGGGGAAGGGAGGGAGGGGGGAGGGGAGGAGGAGGGGAGGGGGAGGGGAGGGGGAGAGAGAAGGGTAGGAGGGTTACATTATCGGTTCGGCAGGGCCACTCGTACGAATGAAACACACCCTCTAGATTAAAATAATCTTGATTATAACAGAGGTTAAATAGGTTACATATATTCTAACATAAGAAAAGAACTCTGTGAACTAATAAATCCTCATAATAACAATAACAATAGTTTAAAAATATTAACAACTGAATAACTGTTTTCATTTGACCGTCCTTCCTCTTAAGAGAGGAACTGCCTCTTTTAGGTGTCAGAAGTCCATTTAGATACAAGATAAACATGGGATGAGGTTGTTAGCCTCTACAGATGGCTTGTAGGGTTATATTGCGAAGACCTCTGTCTTTAAGCGGCGGTAACCCACACCCAATTTGAGTCCCAACGCTGTTCAGCTTCTTTAATTCAGATAATGAACTAAGTCAATGAATGAAGTAAACCATCTTTCAACTCTTTTTACAAATTAACTCTCATCTGTCTATCGTATAAATTAAATTTACGTTTCTTTAAAAGAAATATGACTTCTTGGACACCTCAAATAAGAAATGAATTTTGTCATTAAGCAAATTACACTCAACGCGAAATTTAAAAAAAAAGAAAAAACTGCCTAATTTCTTCTGGTTTAGCAGGAATTATCATATTATCTTTCTCGAAGTAAAAGATGAAACTGAATTTTTCTCTTGCAAAAGCAAAGTTTGATGTTTTCTTGCATTACCGAAAAAATGAAGCTCGCTGACAGATGCCTTATATTTTCATTTCATTAACTAATATATATATATATATATATATATATATATATATATATATATATTATATACATAGACCAAAAGCAGAGAGATAGATAGATATAATTATAATACAATACATAATGAAAAGAGACTCAATTTAATGATTCATTTTTGTGCAAACCAAGAAGTCTACGGGTTATACACTCCCCATTCAACTATCACTCATAAACAAGCAATTACCAAATTACCTTAATATTACCATAATTTAATGGGCCAAGTACGCTAGTACCAATACGCAAATACACACATATATATACATACATACATACATACATACATACATATACATGTAATACATAACCATACAAGTACAGCTTATATATATATATATATATATATATATATATATATATATATATATATATATATATATATATATATATATATATATATGTCTCACTGCACACTGGCCATTGCTCTTCAACATTTCGAACACAAAGCATATTACATTTCCCTCTTATGTAAAACATATTTCGATAATGAACCAAAATAAAAAATCCTTTTCAATGTTTACGCAGATTCCCAGGCGATTTTTAATCTCAATACTCAAAACAAATTCTCACAAAACTGAACGAAATTTATTTCCCCTTATAATTAAACAAGCAATCTAATAATTCTCTTTCCAGTAAATGCCAGTTTCTGGACACGAGAAAACATTTTTAAATTTTTTTCGAAGCATAAATAAACGTGTTGCTCGTCGTTACATTTGCAGAACCTCATTATAAAGTTAATTATCACAAATGATGGAATGGAAATGTAATGTATACCGGAATTTCTGTAAAACTATAGATCTAAGGTCATTTAAGGTCACGAATCAAGTCGAGAAAGAAGTTACCAAAAAAGTACCGTTGGTTAAATTTAAAGCAAAAAAAAAAAAAAAAAAAAAAAAAAAAAAAGTTAAATAATCCTCTCATTCTGAGAATTTAATATTACGATCAAGATCACAGAGTGGTCACGCCATCATAAGTGCAATTCAAATCGTCAAGGGGAAAAACAGAGACTTTCCGATGCTTAAATTAGCCACTATTCGTGAAACATCAACAACACTTCTCTTATCCACCGGTTTGTTTCTAATCACAAAAACTTCCTCGGAACAGCTGACCGGAACTTCACAAATATATTCCAGCTGCTGTTTGTTGTCTTGCTCTAAATGACTTTATAGCCACTGTGCTGATCACCTTAGCTTTTAGACTACTGAAATATATTTATTAAGTTTCGTCTGAATTGTGTAAAGCGCAATTTTAAAATACACATGTTCGACAATATCCCTTGGGGGTCATAATATACCTTCCCCCATTTTGCAGTTAACAGAACTTAAAAAACTAATAACATCAAGATGCAGGTTACTATTTTCTGGGGGGGTTAATACCTCTAACCCTAACCCCCCCCTTTTTTTACCGTTTTCTTCGGCGTTGGGCTGGGTACGTTCTTAGATTTGGCCCCTACATTCACCTCTTAATTTAATGAAAGATTCGGTTTAAAAAAAACCAAACTTCATGAAACATTTTTGAGTTCCAAAATATTTAATTGGAGGTCTCCAATAACGATTCCTCAGTTGAATTTCTTCTCAAATTTCAAGCTCTCGATCAAGAGTTTTCTTAATTTTTTTTTGTTTCATTGGTCCAGGAACACAAATGATAAGAGGTAATAAAAGTCAAAGTTTTGAAACTGATGATTAACAGAAAGAAAAATAAGCTTGTTATTGAATTATAAGGGGCGGTCTGAATGACTCCAGGACTAGAAATAAAATGACTGCTCTATGCACGTGAAACTCCAATACCTATGCAAATTCCTCAACCTCATGTCACACCCCACAACAAGAACAAAATGCGAACGAACGAAACAAGGTAAAAAAAAAATAATAATAACAATGAAGACCTCCTACAAAAGCACATGGCGCTTGTCCTCTAAACTTAGGACGAGAGTGATGGATGGCGACTTCATCTCTTTGTTGTATGATATATCTATGCCAGTGTCTCGCCCATGTGCCCGAAAAAGGGGATCATAATTCATCAGGAAGAAATGGGAGCGCTCTCTCTCTCTCTCTCTCTCTCTCTCTCTTCTTCAGCTGTTTATTACTTTCGGAAAAATGTCACCTGTGTTTACCTTGTATTTATTTGTTACTTATGAGTTTAATGAGTGCATGTCAACACGCCAAAAAAGGCCATTAGATGAATGGTGAGTCTCATAGAATAGAAAGTCCACTTTTGGATACGCAGAATTAAGAATCAGAATCATTACACACACACACACACACACACACAGACATACACACACATATTTATATATATGTACACGTTTATGTATGTATGCTTGTATGTTTGTGTACGGGATATATTAACAACAGTATAACATGTTTTTCTCGAACCTCACTATGATCGACAGAGCGTTCAATATACAGTATGTGTAGTATCTCTTCGGAAAAAAGTATTAATCTGCAGGTCAAAAAGCTTCACGCTTCAGTTGTAAAACTCAATTAAGAAAACATAGAAAGAGCCACTTATAATATTCTCAAAGGGGAAAGTCAATCCTAAAATATTAAACATTTTGAAGGAGCTCTAAACACCACATAATATACATTTCGACGAGGTTCTAAACACCATTAAAACTACATGATGTGGTTCTGAATAATAACAAAGTCACACTTATGGTCTAAACACTCTTAATTATACAATCTGATGAGGCCCTTAGCAGTAGTGAGCATACACCTTGATGAAGTTCTAAATACTAATAAATATACTCAGTTAGTTAAAGTCCTAAACATTGGTAAATATACATTATTTGATATTCAAGATATCAGTAAACATACATATTTATAACATATTATATACGAATAAATATCCAGCTTGATAAAGTTTTCAACAACAGAAAATATACATTTTTCATTTAATAAAGTTCTATACAAGAGCAAATATACAACTTTCATTTGATATAGACCTAAGCAACAGCAAAATATACCACTTTCATTTGATAAAGTTCTCAACAGCAGCAAGTTTACCACTTTCATTTGATAAAGACCTAAGCAAAAGCAAATATACCGCTTATGTTCGATAACGTTTCGTGCAACAGCAAGTATACCGCTTTCATCAGGTCCTAAATGATTGGTGCACAAGGAACCATATACAATTTAGGCAAAGAACGAGACGCCAAGGAGTACTATATAGGTCAGGCACCACTGGGGGCAAACGAAGGATCTCCACATAAAGAGAAGCGAAAAGGTCATTTACGAGCGGGCAGAAATTCCGCCCCAAAATCACTATGACGTTCGAGATTCGTTCCCGTGCGACAGGCCGTTCTTTAGCTTTTCCCCCAACCCCACCAGGCCAACCCCTAACCCCGACCATCAAACAACCTCAATTCCTTGCCCTTTCCTCTTTGTTGTCGGTTACATAGATTCGTTTGGGGAAAGCTATATTTCAGCTTTTTCTCTTTTCCGCCACAACAAACAACCCGCCTCTCTATAGGTTGCATTATCGGCTATAACCCTGAGGTTTATTGGCGACTGATGTAATGAAGTCGAAGTTTTTCTCCACCTGCTCCGTGATACGGTCACATATTTCTCTCTCTCTCTCTCTCTCTCTCTCTCTCTCTCTCTCTCTCTCTCTCTCTCTCTCTCTCTCTCATTCTTTCTTTCTGGGATCAAAAATAGCTTTCAAGTATTGTGTCGGCCCGTTCGAACGTCTACTTAATCACGTTTGCCTCAAATGACTTACATTTTAACAATTCTGCGACTGAAAGTCTTTTTAATACGGATTCAGCCTTTCTGTTCTGATCAGCTGTTTTACTCATTTGTTTTTCGAATCCATTTCTATCAAAATCTCCAAAATAGTCTTTAAAATATAAAGGAATGTCTTGCAAAACACACACTGTCTCGGAATAACTCTCAACCATTCGACCGCTGAAGTTTCTCATAAAAAAAAATGATGTTTTCGTGGGTCTGGAACCAACAATCTAATGGAAGAGTAAAACAACACAAACGTATTCCAAGTCTGGATATTAAAAACGTTCGATCCACAGGACGGAGACCCCCATAAATATACAGTGAACATAAAAATGAAACCTGCAACACCTGGCAACCCCATTCTTCACTCCCAGGTAACCTCCACCTCCTCCCCACCCACTCCTAAATAATGGGAGCCAAACCGCCGCCCCCACCCCCCAAGTGGCCTATCCGTGTAACACCCCACCACCTCGTCTTCCCAGATCAAGTGAACGTTCTATCCGACGTTACGACAGAATAACGCCGGATATTGAGTCGGGATTTCCTCATAACTCGGCAGACGGAAAGGTACAGCGATCGTCAGAATTCCTGCCAATTTCAGGAGAGTTACAGCGCTTCGCGTCGCCTTGGCGACAATTTTTTCCCCTTTTTGGGCTCTCGAGCACGACGAAGAAACAAGAGAAATTGACCCGTTAAGGGTTATGCTGCGAGAGTGCACTCTTAAACAAGTCAAGACAACGGGGATGGAGGTTATATCTCTAAGCGGCAAGAGGTCCAAATACACTCTTATTGACTTGTTTATTAATACGCACATGATCTAGATTAACTAGAACTGCGTATATACACCGTAGTTGGAAGCAGGGAAATATGATCAACTGAGCTAAGTAAAAGGCAAAATCATGATATAAATAGTAATGATAAAGAATAAGTAAAATATTACAAAGAAATATATATAATACATGTGTGTATGTATATATATATATATATATATATATATATATATATATATATATATATATATATATATATATATATATATATTTAAATACACACACATATATACATACACACACACACACACACACACATATATATATATATATATATATATATATATATATATATATTATATATATATAATAGGAGGGATAAATTCCTTTCAGCAGTTCTTAGAAAGTTGTTTCTTTCGAATGTGACGGGTATCCACATGCCTTTCTCTACAACGATTGCCACCCACCACATTCTACAACTACCAAGTACACAATTCATTGTTAAAAGCAAAACGAGCGCAATGGGACTTAATAATACTTCTGTGAAGTGTTCAAAGTCGCTTGGGAACTGAACTCAAGACCCACACAAAGTATTATCATCAAAACTGCTTGCAATATACACACTCACAAGCAACATTTCGATGGTATCCTGAGCAACTTAGATTTAAATAGATTTAAAAATACTCTGAAGTGGATATCTTTATAGAAACAGATTCAAAACTGCAATCCTCTAAAGTGCATATCTCACAAATATTGTACATGTCGTCTAGAACTCAAATAGTAAATTCCGTTTATATTAAAAAAATGTTTATGAATTACAAATGAACTTTGGACATTTAAGTTAATTTCATCTCTTTCTTAAAAGATGACTTAATTATAAATTATGATTTTATGGACACGGATAAAAATGACCTAAAGAAAAGAAAATAAAATCTGAGCACTAAAAATCGCACACACAGATATCTGCAACATGTAGTGTACATTCAATCAAGCTGAAATCACGCAATAAAAATGATCATATTCCGAGGGAAAAGTTTTATGACTAAATCATTTACGTTCGCTTAAGCATGGAAATATTCTTGTGTAATTACTCTCGTGTCTCTTTTTTTTTTCTCTCTGTTTCACATCTGGGCAATTCGTTTGGTCGCTCCTTCCACTTGTGAATAAATGAATGAACACACTGGGTCTAGCAACCTCATCCCAATACAATATCTGGGTTTAGCAACCTCATCCCAATACAATATCTGGGTTTAGCAACCTCATCCCAATACAATAACTAAGCACGAAAACGTAGTAACTACTGGAGTCCACCACATCATAAGGAAAATGGTGTGCAAATGTACACAGGCACACAAAGACTCACACACACACACACATTT
This sequence comes from Macrobrachium rosenbergii, assembly GCF_040412425.1. Lineage (NCBI taxonomy): Eukaryota > Metazoa > Arthropoda > Malacostraca > Decapoda > Palaemonidae > Macrobrachium > Macrobrachium rosenbergii. The sequence goes on along the minus strand of NC_089765.1, from coordinate 46,847,433 downwards.
AATTTACGTCCGTGTAAAACCCATAATGCCCTCTTAACTTCCAAAATTCATATATACATATACACACATGTATACATACATACACACACACACACACACACACACACATATATATATATATATATATATATATATATATATATATATATATCTATATATATGAAATATACACACACACACATATATATATATATATATATGAAATGACTGTGTATTTCCCTAATGACAAGAGCGAAGTTAATAACGGCTCTCGCATGGCAACTCTCGAGGCTAATTTCGGTCCTGGCCAAAATTCCCTCTTCCCAGGTAGCAGAAAAGAAATGAAATCCTTCTTAATCCCATAAATCTTCGAATGGAATCCTTCTTTCCGAAAACTTCAGGCTAAATCCAACGGGAGGCGCCTGGGCTCCCCTGATATTATTAGGCCCCGAGGTCTCTTTTGTCACGCTTTTAATCTTTCCGTTTTTTTTTTATTTTTATTTTTTTTTGCTTCATTTCGTCTTCTCTTTCGTCGATAAGCTTCGGGAATGCAATGAGGCTGAGGAGGCGTTATTGCACTGCAACTGGGGATGTAATGAAGTGAGGAGGAGTTATGGATTTTATATCAATGAAACTAGGATTACGAGAAATAATCATTTAAAGATGTAGGATAAAAAGACTAAAAAAGATATTTAATATTTCTGTAAGGTGAAATTATCCAATGTGAATGTCGTGGCTAAGTGGTGCAGCGCTCACCTAACGTTAGCAGGGTCCGCGAATCGCTCAGCTGTTAAATGGGTGCCAGCTCATCTGGGTCACGAAAGAGGTCATGGGGCAGGCGACCTCATCTCTGAAGACTTGTTAAAGAATCGGAAGGTCGTAACCTTTTTACCCCATCCAAAATGACCTCTTAATACCTCGATTTCCTCAAACTTTCTGGATAAGCTTGTCACTGGAAGCATTGTGCATTGGCGCTTTCTTGCTGTAACCTTATGTGGGCAGGGTCCAGGCCCACACAGAAGGAGCAGCCAAATGCGAGGAAATCGAGATGTTACGAACATTACGGTTATTAAATAGGCGTATAAATCACGTAAAATGACTAGTAGATTTTACACACACACACACACACACACACACACACACACACACACACACACATATATATATATATATATATATATATATATATATATATATATATATATATATATATATATATATATATATTCACCTTTCAAGAACCTTGCTTTTCAAAGAACTTAAAAGTAAAATCATTTTATACCACTGCTGACAAATACAGTCGGTCGTGGAAAAATTGCTTCTTCTCTAAATCTCTAGTTATTATCCCCTTGGCGGCCTTTTTTTCCTTCCCCGAACTTGTGATTGCGTTAAACCCTTTTCCAAGTCACTAAGCTGCCCTTCGAAATAATTCCCGCTTGTCTGATGGTAGCGGTGAAAGTCGGACGGACCGCAATGGTGCACAAGCAACCCACGAGGTCAAAGCACTTACCACGTGGTCGACTGGGCTACCCACGAGGTCAAAAGTAGCGTGCCAAAAGCCATATGTCTCACGATAGAAAACGGGCGACACCTTGGAGAATGGGAAAATTAATCCAGCAGAAGGCATAAAAGGGGCCGCACCATTTGCGCTCGAGAGAGACACAACACATCCGGACGCAGATCCGACACACACTGCCCCTTGACCTCTGCTCCTTTACAGCCTGTTCCCCTAACGTGGCTGCCTACCCAGTCCAGTATCCTTCCAGTGCCAATTTCTCAAATACAGCGCCCCCATTTGTTGGTACATCTACGAGGACTCACCTCTCTGGAATAAGGTAAAGTGACAGGAATCTGTGGTTTACCAATCACGTAGTTCTTTTTCTTGTGCTAATCATTTTCCGTTTTCCAAGCGCAATTCTCCTATAGACTTGACTTTGTTATTAACTTGTGTTCGAACCCGCATTTGCACTATTCCGCCAAGTAACCATATGCATTCTCCATTGCAGGTGGAGTTTTCTCGCTGTGGATCCTTTGCTTCGATTATGCTTTACTGCCGTGGTCAGCCCGCTGCAATGTAATTCTCGGTGCAATTGAATTGGAATTCCCGGCACCTTCAGTTATCATCCTCCATTCATAATTTTGCGCTGACTTAATTATCCCCATCTTCTGATTTTGTTATTGTAAGTATATGTAATTTTAGTTAGCCTAAAGGTTTATCACAATTTCCCCTTTCTTCTTACATTCTACTAGTCCAGGAATTTTAGTCAGATCAGCGTCATCCCTTGTGGTAAGTTACTTCCCCCTAGATTAGAACATACATACATACATATATATATATATATATATATATATATATATATATATATATATATATATATATATATATATATATATATATATATATATATATATATATATATATCCATATTTAAAAAAATATGTACAAAACAATAAAACATAATAGGTAACGATTACACAATAAGTGTGAATATATAATCTAATAATTATACACGTTCCAATTACTAGGTTGTACCTTAGTCAAGTCGACTGCTGAGAACAAAGACAGCAACACTAGTTAAAAGAAATGTTACATATACCGCTCCAACGACATAGTTAACTAAAACATAACGTAAACGTAACATAACGTAATTAAGTAATTACAACAGTTAAAAAAAACACGATTAGCGCAACAGCCTACCAAGTTGAAAGGTTTCTTCGCAAAAGGACACACAGCAGCGGCCGATGTTTCACAGAAGAGTGCAGAAGGGCGAAATTAAACCAATAGATAATTTCGAGTCGCAAGGCGCCGGGGGACCTAACGTCCTCATTTAGCGCCCTAATGCACATCTAAATAACAGAACTCGTATGATACGGATTCGCCCTGACGCTGCCGAGTCAAGTTTCTCATTAATGGGATTTCTGGATTGGTGGGAAAGGATGTTCGAAGGGGGAGGTTGAGGAAATAAAGGGGATGAAGAAAGAAGGAGGAGAAAGGGGAGGAATTGGGAGGAAAAAATGAAGAGGAATGGAGAAATGGGGAAAAAA
>NC_089765.1:46796909-46839409 GCF_040412425.1 Macrobrachium rosenbergii | reverse complement strand
GACGGCACTACCACCCTACGGGGAAACCAAAGGTAATGGATGGAAATTAAGAGGCAAAGAGCAGTGTCGCTGATGGCACAAGGGACACTGCAAAGAAACTCAAGTGAAGTCTACTGGGGCCTAAAAGGGCCAACTCTCGGAGGTACTTTCATACGGATAGCGAAATTCTACAGGTAAGCGAGTGGCAGTACGGACAATCCTAAGTTAAGAAACTATGGACTTAGAAGACCCATAAAATGGCAAAATATGATTGGACAAGACACGCACACACACACACACACAGAGAGAGAGAGAGAGAGAGAGAGAGAGAGAGAGAGAGAGAGCAGCAGCAGCAGCAATGCGTGAAACCGAAGTCCGGGCACTAACCACCTGAATGAGTGCAATGTTGCAGGTATTTGCAAAGAGCCGATGACTCTACTCTTCTCGAAAACTGCCTGTGTAACTGTTGCTTGCAATGACAATGTTGAAGGTACAAGCACATAATGGCAGCGCCTCTCAATCGTGGTACACCTGCAAACAAGTATTCATGTTCATGTTCTTAATTAAGTCTGTTAATGGTTCTCGAATGCAATTATCATTGCTGCTATCAAAGGCTGGCATTATGACTGCTTTAAAATGAGCGGCATTATGGCTGCTTTTAAGGGATGTGCGTTATCAGTGCTTTCAAAGACCCCGAATTCATCCTGCTTTCACACCATCCTATCATATCTGGTTCCAAATGCTTGCGTTATCTCCACTTTCAAAATGTCCGTCGGCGCTGCTTTCAAAGGCTCCTGTTACAGATGTTTTCAAGATGGAACAATGTCTGTTGTTCCAAAACAAACGATTTTCAGCCCGGGGCTGTTGTTGTTCCCACGACTGAGAAACGTTGCTTTGCCCGATAACGTTTCTCGTTTAACGATGAGGAGCAGATTTCCGCTCTGCGTGCCAACTTTATACAAGAACAGAAAGGAAAATGTTTCGCTTGCGCTTTGGAACGTGAGAGGTGGCAATGTGTTTATGCTGAGAGAGAGAGAGAGAGAGAGAGAGAGAGAGAGAGAGAGAGAGAGAGAGAGAGAAGGTGATAATGTGTTCATGCAGAGAGAGAGAGAGAGAGAGAGAGAGAGAGAGAGAGAGAGAGAGAGAGAGAGAGAGAGAGAGAGAAGGTGGTAACGTTTATGCAAAGAGAGAGAGAGAGAGAGAGAGAGAGAGAGAGAGAGAGAGAGAGAGAGAGAGAGAGAGAGAGAGAATTCCAACGGGGTCCATTGTTCGCTTGAGAGAATGTATAATCCTCCCCCTACCTCACCTGACAAGGCCCCCCCCCCACGAACTTGAAGGGCATCGCCTTCCCTTAGGATATTACGAAACCATTTGGTCTGGCAATTAAATATGATAGGAGGGCAAACACGAACAAACAGACGGACAAACACACGAACAAACGGAGTTCTCTCTCTCCCTCATCGGCCGCGAGGCTCCGGCGAAACAACGCCCCCCCCCCTCCTACTTTTTATTTCGAGAAGAAGAAGAAGGTCAACAAACATAGTCTGCCTGTCTGCCTCACTAAAGCACAGCGGTCATTTTGCTTTCTCATGTTCTATGATGATAAAAACATTTACTGTAAATGGAATCAGACAAAAAACATTCAGTGTAAATGGAATTAAACGAAAAACATTTAGTGTAAATGGAATTAGAATGGAATCTGACGAAAAATATTTAGTGTACATGGAATTAGAAAAAAAAACTTAGTGTAAAGGGAATTAGGTAAGGAATACACACACACACACACACACACACATATATATATATATATATATATATATATATATATATATATATATATATATATATATATATATATATACATACATATATTTATATATATAGTCATGTATTTACATTCCTCCCTCTTAGCCAGCCAAAAATAATTTGAATATCTAATTAAAAGAGCTTCTCATTTGAATGTTAGGCCAAAACAACATGGCGGACAAGGTAGGATGACAGTTGTTTTGAACCAAGAAAGCATTCCTCTCCACACCTGACCAGAAATCAGGACAATAGGCGCCCTCTTTTCACAACTCCCTGCTAAAGAAAACTCCTAGATTTCCCCCCATTTTGGAGTAGGGAGAGCGGCGTAGGTTTTAGTGGTTATAATTATTAGAGGCATAGGCCTCTCTAAGGGAAGGCTGCTAACTTAATCTTTAGGTCCTTAGACTATAAGGCTTCTTTTCCCTTGACCTTGTTACTGGCTTAAGGACTTGCTTTCAGATTTGCCCATTCGCGTACATACGCGCACACGCCAACCTCCCCACGAAAACAACACGAGAGGGCAGAGAGACGCTCTGGCTTTCGTGAGGAGATGTAGAACATTTTTCCTCTCAATCCGACCTGGCGGCAGATGATGCTCATTCTGCAATTTCGACGTCTCATACAGGAGCCCCTATAAGCCTGAGAAGGTATGTCTGAGTAGCAGTCTTTCGCCAGTACCCCTCTGTTCATTCTAGTGAAATTCTTCTCTTTGTTTTTCCAAGATTTTCGCCATTTCATTTCCACTTCTGGCCTTTCCCTTTGTTCACAAAGACCAGCCCACAAAACCATTCCTTGAACTGCCTTGTATTTAAGCAAAGCATCAAGAACCTTAACAAACTACTCCCTCCACAGTGTTAATTCGGGCCAATTAAGTTAACTAATCAAATCCTCCACAGTACATGGTTTAGTAACGAGGGAGAACTGATTTTGTGTATAAGTACATGCTAATTCGGGAATTCTCTTCCAGGAGGTTGAACATCCCGGTCCAGTTTCGCTAGCCTGTGCCTCAAATCATCTTAAAAGTACTGCCATTACAATAGACAAACTTCCCTGGTATGCAGTCTGGGGAGCAATGGCCTGTTCCCCTCCTTTTGTTGCCTGCAAGAGAGCCTAATCATTCAAGACGAAATCAACTCGTCGGCGGCTGAAAATGATTGCGCTGCTCAAATTTGCATTTTTTTTCTTATTTGAGTTTACTTGCTGTATCATCAGCCTTTCAGATTACCTCCTTGGTTGTTTTTCTGTAAATAAATTCAATTTAACATAAATTGCTAATCATTTCCCATGGCAACCTTCAAATCACTACTCAAATAATGGTACTACCAAGGTAAGTTACCCATTTTTCCCTTTCATTTTGTAACAGGTGGGTATTCTCGGTTGGCCTTAAGGCAGTAACTTAATATAAAGCCCCCTTTCATCCCTCCAACGAGACCCAATCTGTGAAAACATACATACACACACATATATATATATATAATATATATATATATATATATATATATATATATATATATATATATATATTATATATGCATATATGTGTGTAATATATGTATATGTGTGTGTGTGTCTCTTACCCTTGTTCCTTGCACAAAAAGTAGTTAGTGTGCATGGAATAAGGATAAGACACATACACATATATATATATATATATATATATATATATATATATATATATATATATATTACACACATATATATGCATGTATGTATTCCCCTTACCTACCCGTACAATGGTTTCCTTCACAAACACAACTGTTGGCTTTTCGGCCCTAACTGAGATTTATTGCCGCTCCCACCAGACCCCTAAAGTCCTCTGAAAAATTTTAGGCAAGGATTTTTCTTAGGTGGGTGGGAGGAGGTTGCTAGGCCCACGCGTAGGTTTCAAAAGATATGGCGAAATGTACGAATTCTTAAGATTCATCAGTTTCGCGTTTGTGGTTGAACATACTAAATAAATACAGAAAATTGTGAATTACAAAGAATACATTGCATTTTACGAGTGCTGGATGTAAGAACTTCCATAAAAAGGCTAAAATACACAAAGCTGCAACAAGCTAGAATTAATGCTCCGCCAGGAAGATATTATTATAACAATAAACTTTGAAAAAAAACGTAAGTATAAGGTCACAACAATGAACCAATAAACGCAAAACGAAGCCAGAATGAACGCAAGAGAAAAAACTAAAATGAAAGTAGCAACTGAAATGAGCGCCATCAGTAGGCTGAAATGAACGCAAACACACAACCGCTTTGAACGCATCTCCGACTGAACTCAGCCTTATCAGCAAGTGCGAGATTACCAACGCCCCCACCCCCACCCTCCCGCGAATCGGCGTTCAGCTGGTTCCCTACAGCCAATCTATCAGGTCAAAGAAGGTTTCTTTAAAAAAACTCAGTCATCTCTGTCTGTCTGTCTGTCTGTCTTTGCCCCTTCCCCTCTCTTCATTTCCTTTATGTTTCCTCTCTCATCCCTCTTTCTATTTCTCTGCCTTTTAATCCGTATACGTCTTCATTTCCCCTCGCTTGCCAATTCCCATCACGGTAGCCGATCAAGCGGCAACCTTTTCACACTAATGGTCAGGAATAACGAGAGAGAGAGAGAGAGAGAGAGAGAGAGAGAGAGAGAGAGAGAGAGAGAGAGAGAGAGAGAGAGAGAAGAATGTGTCGAATGTATGTCTCTCAACTTCGGCTGTTTTCTAATTCTAAAATTAGTGTATTTCAGAGAGAGAGAGAGAGAGAGAGAGAGAGAGAGAGAGAGAGAGAGAGAGAGAGAGAGAGAGAGAGAGAGAGAGAGAGAGAGAGAGAGAGAGAGTCGAAAAATAAGACTGACTCACAATTTGCCATCATTAGTGTTACTAAGAGAAAGAGAAAGATAGACTAAATATGTATACCCTTCACAATAAAAGGGATTCGCTGTTTTCCAAAGCTATTTTTGAGAGAGAGAGAGAGAGAGAGAGAGAGAGAGAGAGAGAGAGAGAGAGAGAGAGAGAGAGAGCGTTCCCAAGTTGGCATGGTCGACGATCCGTCTTTAATACTATGGAAATTAGGATTAAATGAATGTTTGCTAAACTAACACCGCTACCGGAGTCCATCACATCCCCCCCTCCCCACATCCCTACCCCACAACTCCCAATCCCTGCATCTACATCAAAATCGTTTTGAAGTTAACGTTTAAATGAAGCTCTTCGGTATATCAGGGATCCCGGAATAACAGAGCACCATAATATTTCAGGGTGCCATTTTAAATTTTCAGCTTCAAACTTACAAAGAAATATGTACAGACTAAAGTGTCAGTTTATTCATATCAATAGATGTAAAATATTCTTACACGTAAATACTTCGCGATTTCTTTTTCTAAACACTCCCGACATTTAAGTAAGTCTACTTCTACAAAACATGGCCAGCTCAAAACATGATTTCAATCTTACCTGATATTTCAAAACTCGAAAAAATATCATTCATTAAATGCGGCTCCCTCTTCATTTGTGACTGAAATTTTTTTAAGGGATCTTACTATCACACACATACACAAACACACACACACACACACACACACACACACACACACACACACACACATATATATATATATATATATATATATATATATATATATTTATATATATATATATAGTATACACTGTATACATATATATTATACTCAACACACGTTCGAGCATCACAGTCAATTTTCAGCATATCATGCAACATCTCACGTCGTACAGATTTAATTCTCTCTCTCTCTCTCTCTCTCTCTCTCTCTCTCTCTCTCTCTCTCAAAGCATTGTGAAGAGCTAATACGCCAGAATGTGGAGTCACCATTTAGCCGTTCTGAAATAATATCCAGTGTTGGTTTTCACGTTCCCCCGCCCGCTTCTGCTGTATTTGCACGGGGAAAGCGAATGGGGACAGAGAGAGAGAGAGAGAGAGAGAGAGAGAGAGAGAGAGAGAGAGAGACTCCATGGAAATCTGTGTACTTTTAGAGGAGTGCTTGGTTGAGAGGAGGGGAGAGGGGAAAGGGGTGGGGGAGGGGGCAAGGAGAGGGGTGGAGTTGCCTTTGGTGGAAATTATGAACATTATGTTGATCATGTCAGGTCCTGATTTATCTACTTAGCGTATTAACTCTCTCTCTCTCTCTCTCTCTCTCTCTCTCTCTCTCTCTCTCTCTCTCTCTCTCTCTCTCTCTCTCACATATGGATACAGGGTAAGGAAAGGAAATGAAAACAAGAGCGGAAGAATGTTATGACATGTGTAGTGAAAGGATAGAAAGGCTGCATAAGACGCAACTCTACACAAGATCACGTACAGGCAGGCAAGAGGACGAGAGAAAATAAACAAGCAAGTATTAAAAGGGAAGGGGAGAATGTAATGAATTATTTTGGGAATAATTTCCACTATGCAGAAGTGAACACTAAGAGAAAAGTTAATGAAACACTGGACCTCAGAATGAAGGCTGTAAACAGATAGATGCTGTTTCAAGTAAACGCAAATCTGGGTCGATGGAGTGAGTATTCTGAAGAAGGTGGAGGCCAGAAGAGGCCGCAGAGTTGAGCGACGCAGGAGTGGAAGGGGTTGAAGTAAGTTGGTAAAAGTGTGTAGACGTCTTTGTTGAGATCAATTACAGACATTTTAGAACAGAAAGACATCTGGAGATGATGTGGTATCGTAGTGAAAGTGCAAACAGCGTCTTTTAAACTTGTGTGTATGGTATGTTTAGATTAGAGGAACAGTTCAAAATGAATGGGTGACTGGAATAATTATTATTCTGATTAGGAGTAAAGGTTATAATAATTATACTTAACCTACCAAGGAACGTTTAATGTAGGAATACCACTGAGAAAGTAAGGCAAAAGACATAGGAATTGATAAAGAAAACCGTGTGGGTTAAACACGGAAAAGGAATTGAGGATGAAATTTTCTATATTAAAAAGTCATTTGAGAAGATTGGAAATAAAGAGAAAAAGATGTAGGTGGCATAACCGGACCTAGCAAAAAATTATGATAGAGCTGACAAGAGACAACTTGGAGGATGTATTATATAGGCAATAATTTGTTGAGAAACATTCCAAGTTATAAACGATTGGAAACCAAACGTGTTAGAAGACGTTTACGAAAGAGCGACTGGTTCCGCGTAAGAGAGTTCGAGACAAAAAGGGCTGGAGGTGTGGAAATACATGTTAGCAAAGAGCTTAGCGTATATGAAAGGAGGCTTAATGTTGCAAAAATATAACCTACTCATATCATGATTTTCTCTCTCTCTCTCTCTCTCTCTCTCTCTCTCTCTCTATTCTACGAATTCTCACTTCCAGGCCTCCAGCGTCGTGACACGAACCTGCAAAGAAAAAAAAAAAACCTGTCAGTTTATTCTCTCCATTTTTGTACAGATGGTGGGAGGGGGGAGGAGGAGGAAGGGGAGGGGGAGGGAGATTTAAGATCCAAAGCGAGTGGAAGAGGGTAAAAATGCAAAAGTGGGTAAATTTGAATTCCTCTTCCGTAAAATAGCACAAAAAAATAGCGTAAGAAGGATACAGGTGGTGCAAGGTATTCTTACTGCTAAAAACAACTGGGAAAAGATTGCTGTATGCATTTTTGAAAAATGAAAAACTGAAGACATCTTCCAAATGAGGCTACATCATTACGTGATACGAAAAGGTACTCCCGATAAAATGAGGATTTTTTTTTTCGTTAAATCAAAAATTACCAGTGTCTACAAACAAATAAAAAGATACGTACATACTAACGAACACATGAAAATAAATACATACATACATACATACATACATACACTTGCGTGGGTTTGCGTGTTTGTAATAGCCTTAATGACATGTGACCTCGATTTCTTCATATTTTCTGGTTACTCTTTTCATTATAAAACCTTGGGCCTGCGCTATTACAAATACTCACATACCTCGTAAAACGTGACCAGAAGACTATATATTTTAAATCTCTCTCCGAAACGTTTTCACTTTCCCCTAGAGCCAGCATCTATCAGGGGAAGCCGCCAGATTATTTCAGGTATTTAAAAATATCAGATTACGTTTTCTGAGGGAATATTTGTGTCTGGGCGTTAAAAGTCTTCAACATCTAGTGATTTACGTTAGAATTTGTATGATTTATCCGCCCCTGGGATTTATTTTGTTTGGTTGTCGCGCTTTCTCTGTTGAAATGTAATGGTTTGTTATGTTGATTGATTATAAGACGAACGCCGTGGCGTCGCAATTTAGCAATAAGAGGAGAGCTCCCTGAGGTGTGTGGGAAAATATGTGCCAGTCACTATCCTGAGTCAGCATTTCTCGCGGATGGTAACAAGCTCTCTCTCTCTCTCTCTCTCTCTCTCTCTCTCTCTCTCTCTCTCTCTCTCTCTCTCTCTCTCTCTCTGGGTGTGGAAAGGACGTTCGAACACTTATGTTGTGCATAGCTCTTCGTCGAGATTAAAATATGTACTGATTTACGTGTGAAATAGAAATTAGTCATCGGAAATTATTTAGTAAAAGGTTTGTTGTGAATAAATGTCATAAATTTGTATGAGTTTTCACGATTTTAGTAACTCGTCTGGAAAAAGTGTTTCTCTCTCTCTCTCTCTCTCTCTCTCTCTCTCTCTCTCTCTCTCTCTCTCTCTCTCTCTCACACGTGGCAGATACTAATGACTATACAAATTAAAGTCTGATTTCTGGAAATAGCCCATAATTGCGTTTTTACAATGTAAGTGATTTTAATTATTTTTGTAATTGAATTCTTGTCAAGCATGCGTATAATTAATCTAAAAATTAAAATAAGGTAGTTTAACTGTGATGTGGCATTTCAACTGTGCGAAATGTGATTGCCAATTGAGACGACCCTTTCATATTACAGGAAATATTCCTCTTATATTTTATCTATGCATTTCAAACAGTACGTTTAGAGGTAGGAATTACAATACTCTACTTCCAGCAAAGGAAGATTAGTGCTATTTACCACTTTGAGCATGATGATTTAGCCTCATATTATAAGGAATTTTAATCTTATATCTTATTTATGCATTTCAAACAGTAGTTTTAGGGATAAACAATACAGTGTTCTATGATATCCAAAGGAAGATTAGTCTTATGCAGCAACCTCAAGATGAAGATTTAGTCAAAGAATGAAATAAAAGGAAGCCGGAGGAAAATAAAATTTTATCAGTGCTTTATATAAAGTTTCACATAATAACGAGTGATGCTCTCCAAAGATATTAAACGAAGGTCATCACCAAGGTCAAGGACAGAGGTTTTGTTATTTATTAGGCGTTCTCTGGGAGAAGCCTCTTTTGGTATATAATAACAGAAGAGAGCACATACAGTAGACTCATTAAATGTGTTTACTGAAAATTCACGACAATTAATTAAAGAGTACTTTATGAATACTTTACTTCAAATGAATTTGATGAGTTTTATTCTAAGACGAATCTATTCAAATTAATCAACTGTTTATTTAATGTTCACTTGTTTTAAGTCTTTATATCTTTCATCATCATCACCGACAGCATCGTAATAAACGCTTTTAGGCCTCGTTTTGATGTCTCATTATAAATGTTTTTATGTCTCATTATAAACGTTTTCAAGTCAACGTTTCCATTTAATGGCGTTAGACTTAGTCATCTACATCATCAGGATCTTTGTTAACTATAAATAATTGGTGACAATTATATGCAAATGATGTTATCAATATTTTTTTTGGGGGGGGCAAAATGTCTCTTTGAATATATGAAGTAAATACAAGAAAATCTATATGGTATTTAGTTCATGATTTCTACTTCAACAGAGCTTGAAATGTTTAGAAAAAGGTAAACTTTGAGGAATGAGTTCCATAAGAAAAAATAAAACAACGTTTTTTAATTTCAAAGTTTCTTTCATACGCAATATAAAATACGCAGAAAATTAGACATTGTGCTTCAGATATACAAACAGCTCTCCAGCGCATAAACAAACACACATACATACACACAACATACTCACATATATATATATGTGTGTATATATTTATTTTATTAAAATGTAAGAGTAATTATTTTAGATGGTGCATATACGTGTATATATATATACATGTATACAGTACACAATCCAAAATAATATCTCTTGCACTGATCATTTAGTTATTAGAGCCATGCTCATAAAGACATTGGCTCTCTCTCTCTCTCTCTCATATGCAGCCCTTGCAGCATCGCATGGTAATTGTATCATCATGCCCTCATGGGAAATCACTGAAGCTTTCATCCATCTCTAAGTTTAATAAACCAAAAAAGGAAAAGTAACATTATCAAAACTAACGGACCAACTTGAACAACGCCACGACAATATTCAGTAGCGCTCTTCGCAGAAACAATGGCCTTCGTTATTTTTCGTTATTTAACAACGGCAAAATGAATGAACTTATTTGGAGCGTTTTTCTGAACTAATTCATAATGAAGGCTGAACGGATATTCGTTTGAGTATGGTAAATATTTACGCTTTCGAAGACAAACATGAAGTATGTGTGGGATTAATTGAGCCCGTGAGCCATCGCGCATGCGTGTACACATTTTTGTTTTCCCCGCAAATATGTTGTTTCTCTAAATGGAAAGTGGCCCAATAAAGAAACAACAGAAACACGTTTCCAGTCACTACTACATTCACCGTCTAACTGACGTATCAAAGATGAAGTCACGTGAGTATAAAAATTCAACGGTATCAAAACTCATCAGATTAAATTAAGTATACTTTAGTTTTACCAGACCACTGAGCTGATTAACAACTCTCCTAGGGCTGGTCCGAAGGATTAGACTTATTTAACGTGGCTAAGAACCAATTGGTTACTTACAACGGGACCTACAGCTTACTGTGGAACCCGAACCACATTATAGCGAGAAATGAATTTCTATCACCAGAAATAAATTCCTCTAACTCTTCATTAGCCGGCCGGAGAGTCGAACTCGGGCCTACCGAGTGCAAGGCCACAACTCTACCGATTAGTCCAACGAAGAGCTTAACTCATCAGATACATAACCGTTAAGTTCATCAGCAGTATCCTGTTTAGGATAAGCCAGTCCCGAAGCCAACCTAGTTTTCTGAAATCTATCGATTTAACTCTTCCCTCGCAGCCTGAGAAATTATGCAAAATAAATATGTATGTAAGTATAATCCAAACATACGAATGCACATACACGCGTATGATTCAGTTCTTATGCATATCTATGAGCTCTTTCGTTGTTGTTCCTAGGGTAAGTCAGTCTTTCTGTAATAGCTTTCACTCTATGGGTACCCCCTAGTAAGGCCCAGTTGTGTGCTAGAGAGAGAGAGAGAGAGAGAGAGAGAGAGAGAGAGAGAGAGAGAGAATACTTTCCTCTATCATACGGTATTCTTATGCCTACACTAATTATCTGAAAAAAAGCACTTAATACAGTACACTAAAATATAACAAGTAGCCAGAGACATTTACCAACAAAAGCACTCACAAACAAACACACCACTAAGTACAACTATAACCAATCTAGCATTCACATACAGTAACCAACAAGCGCACGCCCCACCAGCATCACCTGCCTGGCGCGTCCGTACATCCCTGACCACCACCTGCCGCCCACTTCTTTCTCACCCCCCTTCCCCCTCTCCTTCCCCCTTAACCGTTCCTCAACCGGAAGCATGCAGATGCTTTTGCAATATTCTTCTTGCCCCAAAAATCTTCCCCGTCCTCCAAAACCATTTCTCTCTGAAGCCCTTCAAGAGCAGCAATGCAACGGTTTTGGAAGGCTCGATGAGAGAGAGAGAGAGAGAGAGAGAGAGAGAGAGAGAGAGAGAGAGAGAGAGAGAGAGAGAGGAGGGGGGCGGGAAGCGGGGTTGTTCATGTTCCAATTAACTTACTGAAAAATAACAGGGAGGGAATCCAAGACTTGTGATCCGTTAAGATAAATAAAAACATTATTTTAGAATTTAAAAAAACACCAGAATTGGGGAAAGAGCGAACTTGCTCAGAAATATGACAAATGTGCGCGCACACACATGCGTACAGTATATACAAACGTGTATCCGTATGGAAGGTATGCAATGACCATGGACCATTAATTCATTAGGACAGGAAGTTTCAAAGCAACTTTAATATTCAAGCACCTTTGGGACATCATCTCAAACTTGATGAGTCATCAAGTGCTACGAACCACAATTTATAAACAGGCAATTAATAACATTTTAACCAAAAAGATTAAAAGGAGACTGACAGGCATACACAAACAAACACACGCACAAACATAACCAAAGGTGGCTACAGTTTTTCTGACGTATTACAAAGAACGAATCGCAGCAAAAACATCACTATAAAACATGAAAGGAAGATTACAGAGCATTTCAATAAAATTGCCCACCTCACGCAACGTCATCCACGTTGTTTTAGTAATTCCGATAACAGCCGACGAAACAGAGGTAAAATGCGCTTCCCAATAATATGCTGCGCATTTCCAATATGCGATCAAACAATGCTCATTAAAACGACATTGGGCGCCATAAGACGTTTTGTGTGTGTGTGTGTGTGTGCTCCCTCTAGGCGCGAACACCATTCCAATCAAGGACGCCAAACTCCAATTAGGTGCCAACCCCGCCCCCCCTTTCTATTAGGATACCTGGTAACATCTCTCTGACCTCTGAAGAGAGAGAGAGAGAGAGAGAGAGAGAGAGAGAGAGAGAGAGAGAGAGAGAGAGGTATCTGTTGAAGCACGGATCTCCCTTTTTTAAATTATGGTGTATACACTTTGACGGATTAATGCTCACTCGAGTTTGATGTTTTCCCAAATTATCATTCTCTCTCTCTCTCTCTCTCTCTCTCTCTCTCTCTCTCTCTCTCTCTACATACTTTCAACTGCAACCCACAACCTTCATGTAACAATCGGATACCTAATTTACTGCTTAGGTCAACACACATATGGAATTTCGACCAAACTGGCCCAAACCGCTCCTCCCTAGCCGATAACGGAAACTGAACCCAGGGACCTTTATTGCAAGTCAAAG
Source organism: Macrobrachium rosenbergii (assembly GCF_040412425.1). Classification (NCBI taxonomy): domain Eukaryota; kingdom Metazoa; phylum Arthropoda; class Malacostraca; order Decapoda; family Palaemonidae; genus Macrobrachium; species Macrobrachium rosenbergii. Next base: position 46,826,630 of record NC_089765.1, on the reverse strand, counting down.
CGCGCTATACCACAGCTCCTGAGAGAGAGAGAGAGAGAGAGAGAGAGAGAGAGAGAGAGAGAGAGAGAGAGAGGGCGCACTTGCAGCAAACACAATTTGCATTCCGACGCAGAAAGCGATCTAAGTTTATCTGGGCTCAAGCAGAACTACGCGTATGCCCTCGAGTTCACCCCCACCCCCGCCCCCCCACACACACACACACACACACACACACCCCATTTTATAAATCCTCTCCCGAGTACTTTTAACATCATATTTTTCGCCCCAGCGCGGCGCGGTATTTTCGGCGACTTTCCCCGTCCGCTGAATTTTTAGGAGAGACTTTTTCTTATTTCTCTCCGGGTGCATTTCGTCGAGTCTCGTCCCCGCGCGGAAACGCTTATACGCAAGTGTTTGTTTTTCTCCTTACGTGTTTTGCAGGGTTTGTTCAAGTACGGCAACATGTGGTGAATATATTTGCCAATGGCAATGTTTGCTGGGTATGTTTTCCGCGCGCAAGTCTTTGCCAGGGAAACCATCTGGAGTATGCGTGTGTGTGTGTGTGTGTGTGTGTGTGTGTGTGTGTGTGCGTGTGTGTGTGTGTGTGTGTATGTATATATATAAATATATATATATGTGTATATATATACATTGGATTTATATACATATATATATTATATAAATGTATGTATGTATTTATATTTGTGAGTAAATATACTGTATGTGTAAATATATACATATATACACATACAGTATATTTACACACACAAATATAAATACATACATACATTTATATATAATATATATATATATATATATATATATATATATTTATATATATATGTATATAAATCCAGAAAGAGTTACCATCTGGCGCAAGAGCGATTACGGTTAACTTGAGAGAGAGAGAGAGAGAGAGAGAGAGAGAGAGAGAGAGAGAGAGAGAGAGAGAGAGAGAGATGAAATCAACAAGTCTGAACGACTGCATTTTAGATAACGAAATGGTTTGTGCCAAAGTATCAAATTATCCAGCTCGTGGGACAAAATGTCAATTAATATTTACAATTTCTTCTCTTCAAGGATATTACTATTAAAATTACGATTATTATTTTTGACTAAAACAACCAATACAAAGGTTTCTAAAAAAAAACCGTAACAAAGCATATAAATACACTTTTATTGTCAAAACGTTTAAAGGTTAAAACATATATATATATATTGACCCATTTCACTGAAGAACAGATGTGCAATCTAATTTTATACGTCAATAATACAAAAAGCTTTTTATTTATCTATTTTTTCCAGGGTCAATGTCCTTCACCTAAACATAAAGTCTATATTTGACGCCCACTCCATAACAAATAACCTCCAATGCTATTTGAATATTTTTAACAAGGATGAATTTTTTATTTTATTTTATGTCGGTTATATATGAAAAGTTTAGAAAACCTTGCCACCAGCCATAACAGCACCTAACATAGGTAACTTTGTACGAAAAATTTACATAAATATATATAGGCGTTACATAATTGTAAATAATAAAAAAAGCGAAATTTTGTGAATAGGATAAAACTGTGAGGAGCGTTCAAACGTGATGCACGAAAAAGCTATATGAATGGCCGAGCATGCGCTGTCTTTGCTAACCAAGAAATACATGGGCACTTACCAATCACGACTCTTTGTTAAAGATACCACTATATAGCATCAATTTTGTCTAAACATATCTTTTAAGGTCTGTAATATTTAAAAAAAAAAAAAAAAACTATAACTTTTAGTAAATCTTCTCACCCTTTACCTAGGAAGTATCTTTGAACAACAAAGATTAAATCTAGAGTTTTGTGTATCACTTTGCCAAATACCTCTCACTTCTGATCTAAAACTTTACTAGTAGGATTAGTTTTGATATCCTACCAAATCGTTCGCAATCGCTAGTGCTCAAAACAGAGGGACAATCACAAAGAATAATCGAAGCCCGATTTTTTTTATGCATTTTATCCCTAACCTTTCTTTTCTTGACAGTCTCGCAATGCAATGAGCAAATTTAAAACCTAAGCTGGCCATATCCTGAGAAGCAATTTAAAGAGGTGGGATCTACTGATGCTAAATTCCGTAAAAGTTGAAGAAATCGCTAAGAACATTAATTAAAGAGTACACTCATGATTAACAATATTTCTCATAATGCCGAGCAAAAGGGGAAAGCCAATTACAACCACAGCACTGTATATTTTAAATAGTTTCAAAAGACTGCAAAAAGTACCAATTTACTTGAAAAAATGATCGACGAATATCCTAAGTACTCGGGTAAAAAAAAATTCCACGCGATTACTTCAGATTTACTTTTTCCTCCTCCTAACTCTGGTATTGTGTGCAATTTCCGATGGAACTGGTGCCTTCATGGCTACAAATGCTCTCTACAACCGTCACAAACGACTTCATGGTGACCAAGCAAGCATAACGGCCACTACCTTACCGCTTTTCAGGCGAGCGTGTTTGCGAACATCACAGCTCACTACAATCACCAGAAATGAAAAGAATAAGAACAGAGATCAATGTCTGAGGATTCGTTACTTTGAACACATTTAGCTCCTTAAAGGCAGCACGCATCAACTTTCATGTTCTTTCTCTTCATTTCTTTGTTTTTGACAAAACTCGAACCTCAATACTGACGACGTAGCAGAAAATTACAAATCAAAACAACAAAAATATCTCAAAACTAGTAGTCTCAAAAATAATAAGTTACTGGCATTCCAAGTTAGTTGGCAAAACAATGCTTGGGTAAATCAGTAATTATTACGAATTTAAGCCTCAAAATCATTTGTACGTCAAACACAGTATCCTTAAAGTGACCTTAAAGCTGTTTAAATTTGTGTTAGGAAGGTGAATAATGGCTTAATTAGGCCTAACCAAATACAATTAAGGATTAATTTCTGTCAAATTACCTTTATTAAAGGTTAAATTAAATTTCTATCAAATTTCCTTTTTCTATAAAATTTTAAATTAAATATCTTGAAAATTACCTTTTATTTAAAGGTTCAATGAAATTCCTGTCAAATTACCTTTTATGACAGGTTCATTTAAATTTCTATCAAATTTCTTCTCATAAAATGTTTAATTACGTTTCTGTCAAATAACCTTTTTATAAAATTTTAATTTAAATTTCTAACAAATTACCTTTTATTAAAAGGTAAAATGACACATTTTTCTTTGACAGTCGCCTAACTCAAGTATGGTTATTATTTTTGTCTTTAAAGTCCAAACAAACATCAAAACATATCAGCCAAAGGACCCCATTCCTTGTTGGAGCTGAAAGAAAACGTCCTTTTATTTCTAAGAAATTTATCAACCACAAATTTTCATCAACATCAAACGAAATTATCACACGTTTCCCGGAAAGATCAAATCATGCGTCCATCATTCTCTTTTTGAAATGGTACTAATGTGTCACTCATCTGAATTCAGTATCATTCGTATCGTGTCAGAGACAAAAATAATTATCATCATCCCAGGAAAAGGTCCTTCCACTCAGTTGCCAATTAAAATTTCAAGTTATTTTATTTATTTATTTATTTTCAATGTGCCAGTGTGTTTCTGTATTCTTCAGGGCCTCCCATTTTTACGTAAGAATTTTGTACATTATTTTAAACTAATTCATCAGATCAAAGAATCTAATGCAGTGAATTTACACGGTACTTTCCGTAGTTCTTTGGACGTCTTGATTCCTTCTCTATTTCCAACAGATAAGCAATTTTATCAATAAACTAATGCGTAAGTATATAGGAGTAACTAAGCCCGTCCCAAGCCCTGACATAAAATGCCCAATGTACAAAGAGTTAACGCCCCTGCCTTGAACATGACCTTAACGGTCTGGACAGATACACAGAATAAACAACTTAGGCCGAAGGCCAAGCGCGTTGGGACCTATAAGGTCATTCAACGCCAAGAGGAAAATTCAGAGTAAGAGGTTTAAAAGGCGTAACAGGAGGAAAACCTCCCAGCTGCACTATATAACAACTGTTAGGAGAGGGTGGAAAGTAAGATGGAAGAAAGAACATGAATAGAGGTAAAGTAAAAGGAATGAAAGGGGTTGCAGCTAGGGGCCGACGGGACGCTGCAAAAAACCTTAAGTAATACCTGCAGTACACCGCGCGAGGAAAACTGACGACACTACCCCACTACGGGCCTTAACGGTCTGGTGCGAGTGGTAATAATGCACAACGTTACTGAAAGCCATAAGAGTAGTAAGGGTTAAGCGCAAGAGTGGACTGCTTAGCAGTATATATAGCAGTCGCCATTAGAACGGAAACCTTCATTTCAACTTCTTTCATTACGATAAAATACGAAGTGAGGCCGCTCGCTTACGTCCAAAGGACCAAAGTTTGGGGAAGACTCAGGATATCAGAGGACTCTCTCAGATTATTTCCCTAAAGGACCAGGGATCGAGATGAACTAAATGAATTAGGAAATGAAAGTATTTTGCTATCAGATTCAATCAATGTAACATCGAGAAATGAAGTAACTGTTCCCAAAATAAATACTACGGAGACTGAAAATATGATACTGTAATTCTGTATTTTGTCATGAAACCATTATAGTTAAGAGAGAGAGAGAGAGAGAGAGAGAGAGAGAGAGAGAGAGAGAGAGAGCTCCCTGGCACGAACAAAGGAACAACGTTACGTAAAAACTTTTGCCATTTTCACCTCTCACATTGAAAACTCGTTTAAATCTTCCGAGTTCATGTAACCCAAAGTTCTACCTCTTAACAGAGTAGACGACCACTCAGACATGTAAATTTTCTTCTCTGTTTTCAAGTCGATCAATACGAGGATAATTATGCAGAAAAGTGTAAGTAAATCACTCACCCAATCTGGTGTTAGTATGTACAGATAAACACAAAATTCTCTCTCTCTTTCTCTCTCTCTCTCTCTCTCTCTCTCTCTCTCTCTCTCTATATATATATATATATATATATATATATATATATATGTATGTATGTATGTATGTATATATATATATATATATATATATATATATATATATATATATATATATATATATATATATATATATATATATATAATTTATGTTTGTGCGTGTGTATTCAGAAACCAAAAGTAAATCTGTTTCAATATGTGTTAATACACATAAAGATACACAAATCTTTCTCTCTCTTTCTCTCTATAAAGCCTCCATCTTCAAAAGTTACTCAAGGCGCCTTTAACATAAAACCTCATTAAGCGTGCGTGCGTGCGTACGTCAGGAGTGGGAACCAAACCTACGCAATTCAGACGGGAGGGAAACTTCTCTTTGTAAAATTCAAACAAACTCCAGCTACGCGATTTCGGGCTAATTAAGACATTAAATCATTCTTGCCGTAAAGTAAATCTTCCCAGTGGATGATCTTTATTTCTAGGGAAGAGGAGGAGGAGGAGGGGAACTTATGATCAGCTCTCTAAGCGAAGGTTGGGCGATACAAATGTTATTTGTATGATATTGCCTTTTCAGGGGATAATTTTCTTCGCATATACGGTATACCTTATTACTACGATGGCGGTGGCAAGGCAGCAGTAGAAAAATTATTTATTTTCCGTTACCATTTAATAGAATTCTCTATTATTGTTAATGTTTCGCTGACATGAAAGCTCTTCTACTTTCATCTTATCATCATTAACAGACTTATCTAGGCTATTATAACACGGAACGTAAAAAAAGTGACAAATGCCTAAATATATAATTCTATTTATATCAATACTGATCACTATGACTTACAAAAAAAAATCTCTACAACATAACATACTGAAGTTACATATTGATAACTTCTGTCCTCTATAAAACATTTTATCACGATTATTGGTGAATAATCTCTCTCTCGCAATCGCAATGCAAAGGTCACCAAAGGTCACATAAGATATTCACACTACACGAGGCAAAAGCTCTAACCAATCAGAGCCTGGCAACTTAATTTTTCAAAGACAAAGTCTTTTTTTACGTTTCCTTTATTACTTATAAAGAACCAGCAATATTTTAGGCAAAAACATGAGATTCATGTAAAATCCACGGGCTTCAACTAACGCGAGCATAATAGATATTACAAAAGCTTAAAACTGTACCAGACCAAAGGCAGGGTCGCTTATAAAAGATGGATAAATAAATAAAATAGATAAATATAAAAAATAATAAATACATAAAAACAAGCCATTATTGCTCAAGTAATCTTGATTATGAAAATTTTACTGAATCACCGAAAAAAAAAACTCCATGCATCCTGAAGAGAAACCTATTGTTTGCAAAATTTTAAGTTTACGAGATTATTCTAAAGAACACACTTTTTCAAAAGCAAAGTTAATAGAATCTCTAAAATGCATTCTACATTTAATTTCTATAAATGATTATCTCCCTATCTAGTGAAGAACGGGAATCAGACATACATGTTAAACTGGACTCTCTCTCTGCGCAGGCACTGTGATCGTAGCATGTCCTAACATCTTATAAGAAGTTTCAGAATATATTTTTTAACATACTTGTGAGGGTTTCAGAGCAATATTTTTATTTTACATATGCAACATAAAATGAGGTACTGTATGTTAGTGAGTAAAGAACTAATGTATTTTTTTGTAAACGTTTTAATGTTAATTTTATGAGGATAAACAATGTAATTAATTTTATGTAAACTGGAGGTAAAGATTTGAATCCTCATTCTCATTCTCTCTTTCTCTCTCTCTCTCAAGACAATTCGAAATTTGATGACCTACTCTCAAATTCATAGCTACATTCAACCTAAGGCTGCCTTTGTTTAAACAGACAAAAGAATGTATGCACATAATGTCAAGAGAATGTGAGAGAGCTAAAAATGGAGAGGAGAGAGAAAAGGCCAAGAGAAAAACGACCTGAAGAGAGAGTGGGAGTGAAATGACTTTGAGAAGGATTAACATGGAGAGAGAGAGAGAGAGAGAGAGAGAGAGAGAGAGAGAGAGAGAGAGAGAGAGAGAGAGAGCAAGTAACTCAAAACAGAAGACACTTTTGGAAATAAGATTCTAAAAAAATAGATAAAGAAAAAGTTATTCTAAAAATATGTGATGTATCAGACTCAGGAAAAAATAAGATATATATATATATATATATATATATATATATATATATATATATAACTAAAGACAAAAAGAACATTACCTCATATCAACCCTAAACAAAAAGCAAGCAATTGTGGGGGACTTTTCTAGCGGACGAAACGAGAGTCCCGTTTAACACAAATTGAATTTCCATGAAGCAAACAATGGCAGCAATCCCCCGAGGGGCTTAGATGGTGTACCTTGGTCCTGTCCTCAAAGGACAAACAAGATAGGATAATTACAAGGAGGAGGAGGAGGAGGAGGAGGAGGAGGAGGAGGAGGAGGAGGAGGAGGAGGAGGAGGAGGAGGAGGAGGAGGAGGAGGAGGAGGACGCCTTTCACGATCGATTTCGTGACGTTTGGCAGGATGAGAAACCAACAATAAAATATGTATAGAGAAATAGAAAAAAAAAAACTGCAATAAGAAGAAATTAAGAAAATATCAGCATTACAAAGTCATCCTCAACGTACGTCTACAAAAATAGAGAGATAAGCACCCCCTAACCAAAAAAAGGCATGTAACACAAAATGATTACAAATAAATGAAAGATATTCACATTAAATTTCCAACTCCAAGACACACGTGTCCTCAGAGAGAGAGAGAGAGAGAGAGAGAGAGAGAGAGAGAGAGAGAGAGAGAGAAATGGGGGGGGAGGGGGCACCTCAAGTATCCCTCAAGGATAAACCCGACTGAAGTACACTTAATATATAAATAAAATGCTGTTAAAATGATGTCCTGAAAAACATCGCTCAATAAAAAAACATTTTTTTCTAAGAAAGAACATTCATATGAGGAGAGAGAGAGAGAGAGAGAGAGAGAGAGAGAGAGAGAGAGAGAGAGAGAGAGAGAGAGAGAGAGAGTATTCAATCTACATTTTCAAGGGATACTTTTGAATAAAGAATACTTTTTGTAGGCTGGTTTATTCTAGAATAACGGAAAGAACAATGAAGACTATAAAGAACGATTGAGTTCTTTAAAGACGAAGGGGAAAAAATGGTTTTAGTTTTCTGTAAAAGAAAACTATTGCGCTAGCGTTGTCTGTCAGTCCGCACTTTTCCCGTCCGCCCTCAGATGTTGAAAACTACTGAGGCTGGAGGGCTGCAAATTAGTATGTTGATCATCTACTCTCCAGTCATCAAATATATACCAAATTGCAGCCCTCTAGCCTCAGTAGTTTTTATTTTATTTAAGGTTAAAGTTAGCCATAATCGTACTTCTGACAAAGATATAGGATAGCCATCACCTGGCCGTGGTTAAAGTTCATGGGCCGCGACTCACAGAGGATTATACCAAGACCACCGAAAGATAGATCTATTTTCGGTGGCCTGGATTATATGCTGTACAGAAAACTCGACTGCGCCGAACATACTTCGGCACATATTTTAATTTTGTTGTTGTGAAAATCCTGATATACTGTTAAAAACACCTTTAAAATCCTTTATATTTGAGGGATTTAAGTTATATTTTTAACATATCAGTATTTATTATAATGAAATGGTCTTATTTATCCTCCATACTAATACTACTACTACTACCAATAATACTAATAATAACAGAATAACTATCATGAAATCAAGCACTAACAACTACAACATCAAAAACAAACACAAAAAAAAAAGCTAATTCAACAAAGGCACCGCTACAAAGCCTTCAGTAACCAACTCGTCCTCCACATCTCGTCACACACACACACACACACACACACACAGAGAGAGAGAGAGAGAGAGAGAGAGAGAGAGAGAGAGAGAGAGAGAGAGAGATTCCATTTCAGCCATGAGTAAGCTCTGACATGTCCCTCAGTGAGATATCAAAGGCTTTGTGATAATAAGCCCATCTTATGCCATTAGCAAGACTTGAATGCCGGAGACGTATTTGGGTTTAATCCCGACTCAAGACGGCGCTGCCAAAACATATCGGAGACTTGAAACGTCGGAGAAATATGAATACGAGAGAGAGAGAGAGAGAGAGAGAGAGAGAGAGAGAGAGAGAGAGAGAGAGAGAGAGAGAGAGGGAAATTTTTTCTAAGTTATGGTTTTGACAATGACAGAATTTATCGTTATCCCTGAGAGAGAGAGAGAGAGAGAGAGAGAGAGAGAGAGAGAGAGAGAGAGAGAGAGAGAGAGAGAGAGAGAGAGAGAAATATTTTTTTCAAACTGAACTTACAGCTTCGACATAATGACAGAATGTATTATAATTCTTTTTAAAAAAAACAAAGAGAGAGAGAGAGAGAGAGAGAGAGAGAGAGAGAGAGAGAGAGAGAGAGAGAGAGAGAGGTTTTCTTTTAAACTGTACCGATAGTTTTGACATAGTGATATTATTTGTTCCCAAACCTATCGCAATTCCTTTTAGGAAACAAAATTAAGAAATGTTTCATTACTTTTATAATCCATAACGTATCTTTATTGTAAATATAATAATAAATATTGGCACTCACACTAAATTAGGGTATCTACCCTAATATTTATATACTTATACAAGTGTATCATATGCTAAAATGGATTTACGATGATTGAATAAACCTCTTTCTCTATGGGGGAAATCACTCTATCACCTGTCCCTGGAAAATCAGTTAAGGGCTAATGAATAATGGAGTAATATATGTCTACGGATAAAAGGGACGCGAGGGAATACTGAAACGAGCCAAGTTAATTACAGAATGATCATTCATCATTCATCCAGAGAGAGAGAGAGAGAGAGAGAGAGAGAGAGAGAGAGAGAGAGAGAGAGAGAGAGAGAGAGAGATATTCTTTCAAGTTGAACTTATAGATAGCTTTGACAAGACAGAATCTATCGTAATTCCTTAAAGAGAGAGAGTGAGAGAATTTCCTGTCAAACTGTACTTGCAATTTTGATATAATGACAAAATTGATCTTAATTCCTTTGAGAGAGAGAGAGAGAGAGAGAGAGAGAGAGAGAGAGAGAGAGAGAGAGAATCTGATGAATACCTGTACCTCGGTGAGGGTAAAGCTTGCCTAGCTGAGGTCATCCGTCTGTAAATAATGGAACGCATTTTGACAAAGCCCTGGCCTTTCACGCCGGTTGTATTTCTCCCTTTTCTCCTTTCTTTATCTTTCCAACCTTGCTGTCATCCAAAACAGTCAACTAACAACCAGGTAAACTGGATTTTTATAGCAACACGTCTTCACCGTTCAGGATCGAACTCGGGTCCACCCTGTCGTGAACCGTCGCAGTTCCACTGAACCTTGAGAGATTAATGTGACTGGTTTTTCCAGACGACATGAATATGCATACGTATACTGAACAAAGAAGAGGAAAAGATTGAGTGACGCCGAAACTACGGCGAATCTCGGACGAAAACAACGATGACGTCACCTGTACGAAGTCGGAAGAGGAGAGAATCAAAGACGAAAGACACGTGACCTGGATGCAAGGGAAGGAGAATAAAGAGAAGGAGAATAAAGAAGAGTGATTTTCTTGGAATCGAGGTTGTTGAAGAAATGCTAGAGGATTTTCGCATAAATACAAAAGGATGAAGCTCTAGGTAAATACTGAAGGGCAGCCGACAAAATCGCCCTGAGTGACGGACTGTTTTGGGACTTACATATACATTAATAATAATAGTTGATAAACCGTGATATAATGCTGACGAGGTTTCGTGGAAATAATAGAAATCAATTTCAGTTTAAATCATGAAGGCTATTTGATGAAATCTGGGCGTGGATGATTCTGCGACTTCCATCATATATTAGTTAAGGAGTTAATAAACATGAAATGGAGAAAACACGTACATAAAATTAAAGAATTTAAGATGAGAGAGAGAGAGAGAGAGAGAGAGAGAGAGAGAGAGAGAGAGAGAGAGAGAGAGAGAGAGAGGAATACTTTATCATTGATCAGAGACAAAGAAGTTACAATATTGAAGCATTAATCAGAGAGAGAGAGAGAGAGAGAGAGAGAGAGAGAGAGAGAGAGAGAGAGAGAGAGAGAGAGAGGAATACTTTAACACTGATCAGAGACAAATAAATTAGAATGTTGAAGCATTAATCAGAGAGAGAGAGAGAGAGAGAGAGAGAGAGAGAGAGAGGAATACTTAATCACTGATGAGAGACAAAGAAGCTAGAATATTGAAGCATTAATCAGAGAGAGAGAGAGAGAGAGAGAGAGAGAGAGAGAGAGAAAACCCAACATGAAACAACTGATGACCTTAAGGCTAGCAAAATTACAAGCACATGCATAAACCTTCCAATTAAATTTATACGAGATTAAAAACAGAAAAGCAAGAATGGAGTTCTAGGTTAATAAGGAATAGACTGAAAATTTCTATAAGTAAATGATAACAAGGTCACGAAGAAGTAAACAACCAGAAACTATAAACAAATATTCATACACATGAGAATATAACCACCTCATCTTAACAAACCATATCTCCAACAATGTTCACGAGTTTGGAGAACTATGGATCCCAGAATCACATGATGACAAATACCTATACACCTCAAAACAGTGTTCACTTTAGACGTCAACACTGAAAACCATCTCTCTCTCTCTCTCGTCGCCATCCAGTTAATGGACAACTACCGAATTAATGGAGAACACTCAGATAAGGGCTACGGCTTTGAATTCTGATTACCAACCGTGTTCGGGAGAGAAGTGTTAACTTATCTGCTTATCAAATGTATCTCTCTCTCGCTCTCTCTCTCTCTTACGGAACTACGGATAAGGCGGTTCGAATTGCGACTGTCATCCGGATTATAGAGAAATGTTAACATTCTCTCTCTTCTCATTTTATTTTGTACTCTTCATCCTTCACCACAAAGCTTCTCCCGTTCCCTCTCATTCCTCCTCATATAGCGTCTCTCTCTCTCTCTCTCTCTCTCTCTCTCTTTCCTCATATTCTTGTATTCTTCCTCCTGCACCACGAAGCTTCTCTCGTTCGCTCTCTCCTTCCCCATCGTAAAGCCTCTCTCTCTCTCTCTCTCTCTCTCTCTCTCTCTTACGGAACTACGGATAAGGCGGTTCGAATTGCGACTGTCATCCGGATTATAGAGAAATGTTAACATTCTCTCTCTTCTCATTTTATTTTGTACTCTTCATCCTTCACCACAAACCTTCTCCCGTTCCCTCTCATTCCTCCTCATATAGCGTCTCTCTCTCTCTCTCTCTCTTTCCTCATATTCTTGTATTCTTCCTCCTGCACCACGAAGCTTCTCTCGTTCGCTCTCTCCTTCCCCATCGTAAAGCTCTCTCTCTCTCTCTCTCTCTCTCTCTCTCTCTCTCTCTCTCTCTCTCTCGCTAACAAACTAACGACATCCTACAAAGCATCGCAGCTTCAACACCGGCCTCCCATACATCGTTGATAACAACGTCACATCAGCCAAGAAGGGATTCACGCCTATTGTGTCCATGATAAGGGAACGGAATCCTCCTTTCTTCCCTCGGCCATAAATGACAACGGAGATTTCATCTATGGGCGATCCATTATAAGGTTTTTTCTTTTTTTCCCCCGGGGGACTGGTGCGATGTCACTATCGTCTTGGTAACCGTTGATTAAGATGGGGATGAGTGTGGATATTTAGGGATACTGATTAATAATTTAGATGATTCAGATTGTATGCATACTTCCGATACAGATGTTAGAAAGACTATTTATTCATGTTCCCCGTTTTTTCGACTACGACTGCCATTTAGTTCTGTCTATTTCTCCCTTCTGCCAAAGAATCTGGGAATGAATAAATGACATATTTTGCTACAGTATTATGCATGAGAACCGAGTGCAGTTCAAGAGGCCCGTGTGTGGAATAGTGATTGTCCAGCATAACACACTATTTCAATCCTTCTGTATAAAAGGCAGTCAAAGATAATGATAACAATTACAAGGAAAATTCACACAACTTTATATCAACCTTCTTTGTGAAAATAAAATAATACGAATAAAAATAAAAGTTCTATTTCCTGTAAAAAAAAATCTTGCAATTTCTCAGCTTCAAAAAATAAATACGTTTTAGCCCACTTAAACAACAACAAATGAATATTTAAACAATACTAATTACCTTACAGAGAGAGAGAGAGAGAGAGAGAGAGAGAGAGAGAGAGAGAGAGACGGGGGGTGGGGAGGGGTATAGGGGCACTACAGGTCGAAAACAACAAATACACGACTGCCTCTAAATAAAACATACTTGACAGAGTTCACAGGAGTCTGTCAATATCAGACGACTCAACCCAGTCCTTTCTCGGGAGTGGGGGAAAAAAAATAAAGCCTTGAGAGTGCGTTCATACGCATGCGTGTGTGTTTGTGTGTGTTAATGCGCACGGGTAGGCGCGCAAGCGTCTGTCTGTCCTTTGGGCAAGTGGTCGTAACTTTTTCCATCAGGCGGTCTCCGCCTCCCAAACTTTGTCAACAAGTGCTCTTGTGATGGGCACCCGTTTCCTCGCCTTCCCTCCTCACCTCCCCCCCATTTCTCTCTCTCTCTCTCTCTCTCTCTCTCTCTCCAAACGCCAAGCCGAAACTTGGAAAGAAAGAAAAATAAAAAAGAATTGTGGGCATTGTAAAAACAAAACGCCTCTTTCAGATACGATAAACATACTAAATCTGGATACAAGAGAGGGTGTATGCATGTATGTATATGTATATATATATATATATATATATATATATATATATATATATATATATATATATATATATATATATATATATATATATATATGTATCACACATTACCACAGGTGAAAAATAAGAGACGGGGTGTAGGTCATGACCGGTTTCGACTTTATTTCCAAGCCACTGACGAAGGACTGATACAGAGTATAAGAAGTCACAAATATATATACGATAGGAACAGTACTGACGAACATACACAACCGTTAGGGACTACATATCCACCCACAGGCCGTGTCGAGGTAGAAGTGGCCCTCAAAACTCATTTGGCTAAAAATCACAATATACTCTCAGGGGACAATACTCATAAACATACCGACCATAGGCGACCTCAGATCCACACCTACCTCAACACCGGCCTGTGGGTGGATATGTAGCCTCTAACGGTTATGTATGTTCGTCAGTACTGTTCCTGTAGTATATATATTTGTGACTTCTTATACTCTGTATCAGTCCTTCGTCAATGGCTTGGAAATAAAGTGAAACCGGTCAGGACCTACACCCCGTCTCTTGTTTTTCACCTGTGGTAATGTTTGATAAATGAATCACGTACAAAAGTGATAATAATCATCATATATATATATATATATATATATATATATATATATATATATATATATATATATATATATATATATATATATATATATATATATATATATATAATTTTTTTCAATTTCATACACGACTTATTTTATATGTTAAAATGTTAACACATCAATATCGAATACACTTTACCTGAGGAATGACTTATACCTTAGGGAATTATATAATAGGTTCAAAGTCCTCTTATCCTGACTAGGAATCGAACCTACGCCTTTTTGAGGTTTAAAAGGTGTCTGCAAATATTTCCGACCCATCAAGAGCAAAAATGATGTATGTATTACCACCTACAAGAAAAAAAGACACCGCCATTAAAAAAAAAATATAAAAATACAAATAAAATGTTTAAACAAATGAAAAGCCAAATTGTTTGTCAAAAGCTACCAAACCGAAAGAAAACGGAAGGAGAAAAAGAGACGCCAGGCTAAAATCGGTCACCCCAAAGTGATCGGCTGAACGTGACTGGGTCAATCTCGACGCTGACGGCTTCGGAGGAAACGAGAACAAGGCAACAGAAGCAAGAAAAGATGGAAGATAAATGTACATCTGTTCTCCGTGAAGAAGAAAAGGAGAGAGAGAGAGAGAGAGAGAGAGAGAGAGAGAGAGAGAGAGAGAGAGAGAGAGAGAGAATTTCTAATATGTTCTTCCTTTACAATGTTCAATAGTTGGAGAGAGAGAGAGAGAGAGAGAGAGAGAGAGAGAGAGAGAGAGAGAGAATTTCTAATATGTTCTTCCTTTACAATGTTCAATAGTTGGAGAGAGAGAGAGAGAGAGAGAGAGAGAGAGAGAGAGAGAGAGAGAGAGAGAGAGAGAGAGAGAGAGAGAGAGAGAGCTTGAAGTCTACATCCGCAGGCGTGTTGTAATGTGGGCTGAAGATGCTACGAGCCAAGAAGCACTCAGCCGGAAGGAAGCTGTTTCCATGCCAAGTACTTTCCCTAACAATTACTCGCATAAGTTTTAACATAATTTCTTGGTTACTTAACAGAAAAAGGTAAAAAATTATAGTACATATGAAAATAGGTGATTATTAACTATACATGATAACATGTTCTATGTGGTCATATATATTTATTTTTGCGTGTGCAACAACGATAGATTATTGGTAATGAAATCAACGTTTGGAAATGCCGTCGTCCGGCGCTGGAACTTCTCTCTCGCTCTCGCAACTGGCCTATATATATAAGAATGTAGAATTAATATACATTAGACAGAGCTTCCCGACGCCATCTACCGTCTCCAAGATCGGGACTTGCTGTCTTGACCATCCCTTCCATTGCCATCACCGGAAGTGGTTTCATGAGACAACAGAGCTATATCTAGAGTCGCACAGAGTTTGCCAGGATGATTTGGTCTTGAATGAGAGTCGAAAATTGGAGCAAAGTCAAAGAAGCTGGACCGCCATAAGAGAAGGATACTGTAGTTTAGGTCCCCAACCCCTCTCCCCCACATCAAGTTGGTCCAGCATCCAAAAGTGGTGTTGCTGTTAAGGAAGGGATGAGGAGAAAAAAAAAAAATCTCGCCAAGGACAAATAATTCCCTCATTCATTTCCTTTCGGAATGCAAGGCTTTCAGTGCAAAGCACTTTTAAAACATTTGGAATAAAAGATGTTTAGAAGTCATAGTGGCTATTACTATACATAGATTATTTATATAATTTTATGCCAAAATTGACAAGAGCCCATACATATTATTCCTAAAATAGTACAAATTTGAAGTCACGCACGTTCTCTAAGGTAATGTCACACATGTATGAACAGGAGAGGCTTACGTTCTCCCATTAATATTGGGAACTTGGTGCAAAGTTCGGCTGCATGGTGCTACAAGACGTCGGAAAACGTTATAATAGGACATCGCCTTCAGGCAACTGAATGAAGAAGATGATACGAAGAAAATAAAAGAAAAATATCAGAAAAACCAAACAAGTTCATATTCAGGACATTTGGAACATTGGAGAGTCTGTAAATACTATAAGTAATCGTTAAAATGATTCTGTACCAATTACGCACGTGCGCAAGTGTGTGTGTATGAGAGAGAGAGAGAGAGAGAGAGAGAGAGAGAGAGAGAGAGAGAGAGAGAGAGAGAGAGAGAGGCCAAAACTCTAATTGGCAATCACCGACCCCTAATTGCCTTCAGCTGGAAGTCGCCATTCTTGTAATTAGATTTGAACTGTGTCGCAGCCCTATGGTATAGCCACGCGCGAGCGCACTCATACACACACACACACATACACACATTGCCCTATTCCCCAAAGCAAATGGTGTCCTTGCTTCTCAAAACAAATTGCATGGCTACTGTGACTGGTATTGGTCGACATATTTGCAGATGTTTTGTCTTTTTTAAAGTAACGTTTCGTCAACATACAATGACATTACCAGAAAGGAGAATATAATATGAGCGCAGGCGCGCACGCACACACGCACACATACGTACATATATATATATATATATATATATATATATATATATATATATATATATATATATACATACATATATATATATATATATATATATATATATATATATATATATATATATATATATATATACACACACACATGGTTAAAATTCGCGTCACTGTAGTCCTGAGTTCTTGTCATCCGTGGTTCTGAGCCCACAAGACGACGAACTGATTATCAACTAAAAAATTCCCCTTCGGGTAACATACATGAAAATATATTATTCCTGAGGTACAGTGAATTGGATATTAAAGGAAGTTTGTAGCTTAATGCTTGTATATGAATCACGGTGATGTGATACAAATTCATATATATATATATATATATATATATATATATATATATATATATATATATATATATATATATATATATATATATATATATATATATATATATATATACTATGGCAAAAGGCCTCTGTGAAATTCCGTCACTCATATCTTCCTTGAACTTTATGGGAATGATCGAGGTACATGTCCCAGCCATCTCCATGCCCCTGAACGTTCGTTATTTCCCTTATGGTATCATTTCGTATCCGATCCTGCCATCTGTCTGACTACTAATATTCTTCTTACACATTCTTCTTATACCAATAAAATTTTCTAGACAGTTTCATTGCCAAATGATGATTCATGACCATCAGACAATACAGTATATATATATATATATATATATATATATATATATATATATATATATATATATATATATATATATATACACATATATATATACATGCATAGACATATATATGTATATATAGTATATATGTTGTTATGTGTGTGTGTTTGTGTAAAATGAGGCCCTAAGCCTCGTCGGGGATTGACGTCACCTCACGTTAGTGTGACAATTATCCCGACCACTATATCGCGAAAGCGACAAAAACACCAACACAAACAGAAGAGAAGATATTTCAACAAACATCTTTTAAGATTATGCATTTTCAGAAGATTGTCTTGGAAGGCTGAAATCCGAATGATTAACTGCCTCTTGATAATAAGATCAAAGACGCCGGCAATCAAAGGCCACCCGTTTCTATTTCACTAAGGATTCTCTCTCTCTCTCTCTCTCATTTGATTACCATGGTCTCTCTCTCTCTCTGGTCCTGTTTTCTTCCAAATGTAATGAGGCCTCTCATTAGCAATTAACGCGGGTGGAGAGGAGAGAGAGAGAGAGAGAGAGGGGGGGGGGAAGACCTACACTATCAATGATAATTATACAGTTGAAATTTAACTTTTTTCTAAGAACTAGAAGAGAAGAACTGACTGATTATAGCTACTGAAACTGGCGTCACAACATACCATTTTCTTCATTATCTGCCATTATTTTCAAATCTCATCTTTTGGGTTGTTTATAAACTGGGCTCATAATTTTTTCTAACTCCCTCTTGACACCTCAAAAAGCAAGTATAAATTTCAGTTATATTCTTTCTGAGTAGATATGCACCTACATCTAAATCTTGGTCTATTATGACCTTTTTTCTCTTACATGAAATGTGCGAGCTTCAGAAATTCATGCCCTAAGCAACAGCTTCCCAGATTTAATATCCACATTTGCCACTAACCAGATTTGGTGATTAAAAACGTAATCGCGAGGATTTGCTTTGGTGAAGATACGCGCCCTCTGCTTAAACCTTGTGCTTGTGAATTACGCTTGGTCTCTAAGCATTTGGTATATTTCTTTGTAGTTATCTTAATACCTTAATCTCGTTGATAGTTTTAGCAGATTCAAATACTAGTAAAATACAAGTTAATTCCTTTAGCGTTTACTGGTTGTCATTACTTTGTGTGTGTTTCTAGGATTTAACTGATATATTAACTATGATTTAACTTTAAAAAATGGAAAATTATACACATGCACAAAAAGTGAAAATTATACACACAAACAAATTATAACTTTCTTCATGTATTCATTATTACGGTAAATAATTACGAAATACACAAATTCGCACGTTTCCACGTAAAAAGTATCTCTCTCTCTCTCTCTCTCTCTCTCTCTCTCTCTCTCTCTCAAACACGTATGTTGCATAGGAGGAGCAAAATAAGATACAAAATTAAAACACCGAAATTAGACAACTGCGTTATCACAAAACTTCATGAGAGAGAGAGAGAGAGAGAGAGAGAGAGAGAGAGAGAGAGAGAGAGAGAGAGAGAGAGAGAGAGAGAGAGAGAGAGAGACGTATACATAACTGTTTAGGAAAAAAATCCATAAAACAGTGTTTTAAAATAAACAAGTCACTTTTTTTCTTTGTAAAACTCTACAAAATTTGGAAAGCTTTTTCAATCAAATGTATGAAGAAGACAGACGGGACTCAATTCTGAGAAAAACAGGAATAGCAACAGAGAGAGAAAAGATTAATGCAGAGAGAGAAAAGATTAATGAAGTCGAATCTTTCAAATATTCAGGGACAGTGATATCCAGCGCTGACTGTGCAGGTTCTCTCCAGCTGGAATTTACTGAGAGACTAAAAATGGCAACTCAAACAATGGGCAGGATGAATACGATTGAGAGATCAAGCAGAATGGAATTGAAAACAAAAGTAAGATTAATACGTAAGCCTGTTACGATATGTATTGCTATACGGATATGAATCTTGCTTTGGTAACGAAAGTAGATCTGAAATATATTGTCCATTTGAGATTACATTTTTAAGAAGAATATTAGAAGTCTGACGACAAGATACAGCTAGAAATGATGTCATAATGGAAATGTCGACGCTCCATATATAGATGACATTAGTGAGAGTCAGATGGTTTGGCCATGTTCTTCCCAAAACCCCAGGGAATGGTAGTATCAGTTAGGCTCCCTTGGGCACCAGCAGAGATTGAAGACCCAGACCTGCTTATATGAGAACCATACGAAAGGAGGCTGGAGATAAATGGAGATTTGTGAAAGTGAAAGCACAGGAGAGACATGAATGGAGGAACTCCATGGAACCCCGTGACGTCACACGACGTTGGAAACCATGGCAATGATGATGATGTTGATGATTTTCTGGAAATAACATGAGAGTGAAATAACGAAGAGGAGTGACGTAAAAACAAAGACAACAATAGTAATTTCGAAGAAAGAAACCAACAGCCAATATGAATTATAAAGTCTCTCTCCTATGTTGCTTTCATTGTCGCTCAGAGAAAGGCACTCTAAAATTAAAAGAGAAAAATAAAAAATAAAAGACTGAATATTCTCGCAACCTGTATTAATTCTATTAATTTTACATCATGATGACTTCTCGGAAGACCTCCCACGCAAACCAAAGTATATTCATATGATTCCTCCCATCAATTCCGAGTCTTTTCTAGGTAAAGTCTCTCTCTCTCTCTCTCTCTCTCTCTCTCTCTCTCTCTCTCTCTCTCTCTCTCTCTCATAAATTCTGCACTGTGGCCTATCCTCTCCGGGCAAGCTGACAGGAAACAGTGTGTTGGCTCCCTTCCCTTCCCTTCCCTCCCCCTGCCTCGCCTTGCCTCCTGCCTACCCACTGACTTAAATTCCGAGATGAAAATGAAGACCGTTTGGAATGGGGAAATGGGACAAGGGGAAATGAATAATAATTCAAACAATATAATAAATTAACAATGGAATGAAGTGTATGAAGATATGGTTTCTTTAGAAATGAACAGAAAGTTAAATATTTCAACCGAAAAAGAAACAATTTAATAATGAAATGTGGACAAATGGAATGTATTAATACATTTAATATCTGGAGAAATAATAAATAATTAAAGAATAAAATAAAATGATAAGAGAATGTATCATTAATGGCAAGCAACCTTTCCATGAAAGAAGAACCTCCATTTCGAAGACGAGACTGCCATGGAATTTTATTCATTGGCAATATTACCTCTTCATGCATATGATGTCTTTTCATCTATGGGGACGGCTGCTCAACCCTCGAATAATTCAGTTCCATACACACACACACACACACACACAAATGGTGGAGAAACTTATACGCGACAGCACCTACGACTCACAATACTAAGAAGAATGATTTCAATAGCACGTGTACCAGGGAGGCTTCGCCAAGGGACCTCTGTTGCTCCTTTTCAAGTGAAACACTTAGCCAATACGGAAACTACTTTTACAGAATTTTCCTTGACATACATATTTGGAATAATGAGTCACAAAACTGCACGTGACAAATATATACGCAGATAACCACAGGAGAGGTGAAAATTAAAGCCCAGGTGCCAAGCGCTTTCGTGTATTACGTACCCTGAATATGTATACGTAATACACGAAAGGGTTTGGTTCCTGGGCTTTAATCTTCACCTTTCCTGTAGTTATCTACGCAGACGTCTTTGGATTACATGTAAGAATGAATAACGATTTGAGAAATTACAAGTACAGAAAGATGTAATAAGTTCCCAACTTTCAAATTATGCTGAAAGATATAGGGACAAATACAAATTCAAATATATCAATTAAAAAACAGAATAATCTGAACTATTAATATGACTTCATCTCTTCTGCAACCAAATCGTTGCAAAAGCGAAAAAGAAAATGAAAGACACTTTAGGACAACAGTCAGTTCGGCAGACATGTAACCTATATTCTAGCAATCCCAATTACGCCATAACCTCTATTCCCAGGACCTTCCGAAGTTGCACACTTTCGTTGTATCTGCCCCAAGGAATATCCATTAACCGCAGTCCTTCCTCCTTCCTCCTTGTTCCGTTCACTTCTTCTGTCTGAATAAGCGTGTCAAGCCCGAGTTATTATGTATGTAGGAGCTGGTATACCTGGCATGACTCTTTTCGAGTGTCCTCCACTCTCATTCGTCTTTCTCTTTCACCTCTTGTCCTCCTCCTTCGGGCAGGTGAAGGGCCAATAAAGGTAGCTTTCTGATATGTAGCCACCTGTCGACATCGAATTTGTCAGACATTTTGTTATTTTGTGTTGTTTTCTTTAATGTTTAGGTGACTTTTTTTCACCGAGGCTATATGTTCCGTTTTATGAGTTTTTGTTTTTTTATGATAGGCGTTTATTTGTTATGTTATTCATTATTCTTGTGTTTTTCATTCCTTTCTCATACCGTTTTTCTCCACCGTCGTTTGCTTACCAAGTCAAGTCACTACCAGAAAATTAAAAATGATCTTTTTATTTTCAAAATGGCTTGCGTCATAAGAGTAGAATGGAAAATTATTATAAGGACTACTACTTTTATTACTACTGCTACTACTACTATTACTAGTAGCCGTAGTAAACTGCTACTGCGTAATACTCGGTGTAGAATAATATAAGTTCAGTTAAAAAAATATCAGTCTACGCTACACAAGACTTACAAACTTGAGGAAACATAAAAAAAAACAATCACACCAAAATCGTAGTATATATATTCTTTCTGGCCTCCTTTGCTTGGTACAGATAAAAAGGGATTTACAAATTCCAAAATAAAAACAAACGGTCGAAAAATACACAAAGCACACCTGGACTAGAAAAGTCCCAATGAAAATATATAAAAAAAGAAGACAACACAATGCAAATGTCAAATGTAGCTGCTCAAAGGCTGGTTGGAAACCTACTACAAAAGATAGAAAATCTCGCTTTTCCTTCTCTTTCTGTAAAAGATTAAATGGGGCTAAATATACAGGAAATAAATCCCAGAGAGAGAGAGAGAGAGAGAGAGAGAGAGAGAGAGAGAGAGAGAGAGAGAGAGAGAGAGCGTAATCACTGGCAAAAAATAGCAACACGCAAGCAACACCATTATTATTTATGTACCCCGTACTAAAACGAGCTTCCCTCTCTCTCTCTCTCTCTCTTTCTCCTTAACCCACCCTAACCTGATTTAGAAACCACCCTCCCATGTCGACCTGGTACAGCTCTCTCTCTCTCTCTCTCTCTCTCTCTCTCTCTCTCTCTCTCTCTCTCTCTCTCTCTCTCTCTCTCTCCTATGAAACAAACGCCATTAGTTGGAGCGTGCATAAAAGCAAGGCATTCCTTTTGAAGGTTTAAACTTGTATAAATAACTCCAAAGCAAATCCAACGTACATCCCGCTCCATTTACTAAAGCTTGACCCACATACATACAAACATACATACAGAGAGAGAGAGAGAGAGAGAGAGAGAGAGAGAGAGAGAGAGAGAGAGAGAGTACAATGCACAATGGAATACGTTCATGAGAGTGCAATATTTTAATTTTCAATGTAGATAATAATGAGGTTGGCAAACTGGTGCTCTTATCTTGCCCATGCCCGAGGGCAGCATGAAAAAGAAGCAAGCAGGAAAAAAGTGGGAAAGTTCCAGAGCTGGGCAGTAGAGAAAAACAAACTGAGCTACGAAGATATCTGAGCAGAGAAGGTGGAGGAAATATTCTCACCTTAAGCTCAAAGGAACAGTGGCCAAAATAATAACCACAGAAAAGACAGAGAAAGAGAAAACTCATCAAAGTCCAGTGGTCCATACCAGGTGCTCCAGCAGACACGCCCACCAGAATCGACACGGGTGGGAACTAAGGAGGACATCAACATAAAGAGCTGACCCCTTTCCAACCCGGGACAACAAACGTCTGCATACCATTAACGTCATATTGCCACACCTGCATATGCCTTATAAATACTAATTTCCCTTAGTAATTGTCCATATTCACCACTGATCAGGAATATAAAAAATACTGGTATTCGAAATAAATGGTTGCAACGTGCAAATAGTGTCTTTAAGGGCCTTTTTTATTTTCACACACACACACAATATATATATATATATTACAAGATTTTGTTTTATAGGCAATGATAAAATGTTATACATGAGATAGCTCTGCTGGCGGTGGTAGGCTTAATGTATCATATTTATTTTTTCAGATATATTAATTGACATTAGTCGAACTGGTGCCTGATTGGGAGGGTACTTTATTTAATATATATATATATATTAAATATATATACATATACATGTATATATGTGTATGTTTGTATATATATATATATATATATATATATATATATATATATATATATATATATATATATATATATATATATATATATATATATAATCAAATGAAGTACCCTCCTAATCAGGCACCAGTTCGACTAATGTCAATTAATATATCTGAAAAAAGAAATATGATACATTAAGCCTACCACCGCCAGCAGAGCTATCTCATGTATAACATTTTACCTTTGCCAAAAAAAGATAAAAACTTCTAATTAACAAATCCACTTTTAAAGCAGCCCCCTCCCCATCCACCCACCTATCCTCCCACCCCTAAAAAAAATGAAAGCAAACAAGTATCGTTCCAGTTCTCGACACGGCATCAATGGAAAGGCATTTAATAAGCGGGAGTTCATTTAATTTAAACACTGTGTTTGGTCAGCCCATTAAGCGAGCATATCTCGCTCCCTTGCTTCATTTGCTGCCCGAATGCGAGTTTTTTTTTTTTTTTTTTTTTCGCCAGAGTTTCGCGCAAACGATTGAAGCCGCGTTACGGTAATTTTTTTTCTCCCCGACGGAAGGTTCATAATTAATATGAGTCTCTCCTTCCGGGTAAGGTGTGATGGTCGTAAAGAAGAAGAGAGAATATTTCTTATGAAGATCTTATCAATGGGTTCCACCTTGTGGGTTGGATTACCAACCCACAAGGTTTTGATATTTACATTTTGACGCAGCAGTAAACTTACACGTCTGTTGTTCTTATGTTTTTTTTTTTTCACTTTACCTTACCTGATTCACTGCTTAGGTCAATAGAGACATAACGGATTTAGGGAAAGAGCTCATACCGACCTTTCTCGTTCGGTTCGAGAGTTGAACGCTAGACCCTCAGATTGTAAGCTGCGCGCGCATACCACTACGACACGAGGCCAGATACAATAAGAATCATATTGAATTACATAGCTGATAAAGAATATGTGTCTCTGATGACAGAGACTAAATCACATCAAACGGTGGAACTGAACAACAACTTAATTCCAAGTGTTTCTGGTTATCCTTTATAACAGTATTTGTACAATATACACAGACACAAATACAAACTCAGTCGTAAGAATCGTTTTAAAAGAAAAGCTAACCTCCAGATGCGGCATTTAAAAACACATTTTCAATGCATGAAACTGAATACGTAAAAAATGGGGCCAGCCTGTTTGCTAAACTAGTGAAAATCATTTGAACAAAAGTTTCGTCTTAGATGAAGAGTTACAAGATTATATTTCTGGAACAACGTCTACCTGAACACTTGAAGTCACCAGGCTTACGTCCTCAATCTCAACTTAGCACTGGCAAATGTGAATAACGTCAGTGGAAACATGATTACCTGACGTTGCCTAAACAACGTCGAATAACCTCAGTGGAACAATGGCTGTCTAACGAGGTTCAATAACTTGATTGAACAATGCTGTCTTACGAGGTCAACTAACCTCAGTGGAACAATGTTTATCTTGAAAGGTCAACTAACTTCGATGGAACAATGGCTACCTTACCAGGTAAACTAACTTCGATGGAACAATGGCTATCTTATGAAGTCAACTAACTTCGATGGAACAATGGCTACCTTCCGAGGTCAACTAACTTCGAAGGAACAATGGCTATCTTACGAAGTCATTTAACTTCGATGGAACAATGGCTATTTTCCGAGGTCAACTAACTTCGATGGAGCAATGGCTATCTTACAATGTCAATAGAACAATGGCTATCTTTCGAGGTCAATGAAACAATGGCTATCTTTTGAAGTCAATGGAACAATGGATATCCTTTGAGGCCAGCTAACTTTGATGGAACAATGGTTATCTTCCGAGGTGAACTAACTTCGATTGAACAATGGCTATTTTACTTAGTCAACTAACTTTGATGGAACAGTGGGTATCTTCCAAGGTCAACTAACTTTGATGGAACTAACTTTAAGGGAACAATGGCTATCTTACGAGGTCAGCTAACTTCGATGGAACAATGGCTATCTTACAAAGTCAACTAACTCTGATGGAACAATGGCTATCTTCCAAGGTCAACTAACTTTGATGGAACAATGGCCATCTTACAAAGTCAACTAACTCTGATGGAACAACGGCTATCTTCTGAGGTCAACTAACTTTGATGGAACAATGGGTATCTTATGAAGTCAACTAACCTCAATGGAACAATGGATATCTTCCGAGGTCAACTAACTTCGATGGAACTAACTTCAATGGAATAATGGCTATCTTACAAGGTCAACTAACCTCGATATAACAATGGCTATCTTCCGGTTTCAACTAATTTCAATGGAATTAACTTCAATGGTACAATGGCTATCTTCCAAGGTCAACTAACTTTAATGGAACAATGGTTATATTACGGAGTCAACTAACTTCAATGGAACAGTGAATATCTCCCGAGGTCAACTAATTTTGGTGGAACAATGGGTATCTTACGAAGTCGACTAACTTTAATGGAACAATGGCTATCTTCGAAATCAACTAACTCTGATGGAACAATGGCTATCTTCTGAGGTCAACTAACTTTGATGGAAAAATGGGTATCTTACGAAGTCAACTAACTTCGATGGAACAATGGATATCTTCCAAGGTCAACTAACTTCAATGGAAATAACTTCAATGGAATAATGGCTATCTTACAAGGTCAACTAATCTCGATGGAACAATGGCTATCTTACGAAGTGAACTAACTCCGATGGAACAATGGCTATCTTACAATTTCAACTAATTTCGATGGCATTAACTTCAATGGAACAATGGCTAACTTATGAGATCAGCTAACTTTGATGGAACAATGGCTATCTCACGAAGTCAACTAACTTTGACGGAACAATAGCTATCTTCTGATGTCAACTAACTTCAATGGAACAATGGCTATCTTACGAAGTCAACTAACTTTGATCGAACAATAGCTATCTTCCGAGGTCAACTAACTTTGATGGAACAATGTGTAACTTGCGAAGTCAACTAACTATGATGGAACAATGACTATCTTCCGAGGTCAACTAACTTCGATGGAACAAGGCTATCTTACGATGTTAAATAACCTCGATGGAAGAATGGGTATCTTACATAGCCAACTAACTTTGATGGAACAATAGCTATCTTTCAATGTCAACTAACTTCGATGGAACAATGGCTATCTTACAAGGTCAGCTAACTTTGATGGAACAATGGCCATCTTACAAAGGTCAGCTAACTTTGATGGAACAATGGTCATCTTACAAAGT
The DNA here is from genome assembly GCF_040412425.1 of Macrobrachium rosenbergii. Classification (NCBI taxonomy): domain Eukaryota; kingdom Metazoa; phylum Arthropoda; class Malacostraca; order Decapoda; family Palaemonidae; genus Macrobrachium; species Macrobrachium rosenbergii. The sequence goes on along the minus strand of NC_089765.1, from coordinate 46,799,729 downwards.
CATCTGACTTTAATGGAACAATGGCTATCTTCTTATGTCAACTAACTTTGATGGAACAATGGGTATCATACGAGGTCAAATAACCTCGATGGAACAATGGCTATCTTCTGAGGTCAAATAATTTCAATGGGGCAATGGCATTCTTACGAGGTCAACTAACTTCAATGGAACAATGGCTATCTTATGAAGTCAACTGACTTCAATGGAACAATGGCTATCTTCCGAGGTCAACTAACTTCGATGGACCAATGGGTATCTTATGAAGTCAACTAACTTCGATAAAACAATGGCTATCTTCCGAGATCAACTAACTTCAACGAAACAATGGCTATTTTCAACTAAATTCGATGGAGCAATGGCTATCTTCTGAGGTTAACTAACTTCAATGGAACTATCTTCATTGGAACAATGGTTATCTTACGAGGTCAACTAACCTCAATGGAAAAAACTTCGATGGAACAATGGTTATCTTACGAAGTCAACTAACTTTGATGGAACAATGGTTATCTTCCGAGGTCAACTAATTTCGATGGAACTATCTTCAATGGCACAATTGCTATCTTACAAGGTTAACTAACTTCGATGGAACAATGGCTATCTTAAGAAGTCAACTAACTTCAATGGAACAATGGCTATCTTCCAAGGTCAACTAAGTTTGATGGAACAATGGCTATCTTACGAAGTCAACCAATTTTGACAGAACAATGGCTATCTTCCGAGGCCAACTAACTTCGATGGAACTAACTTCAATGGAACAATGGCTATCTTCCGAGGTCAACTAACTTCGATGGAACAATGGCTATCTTAAGAAGTCAACTAATTTCAATGGAAAATGACTATCTTCCGAGGTCAACTAATTTCGATGGAATTATCTTCAATAGAACAATGGCTGTCTTACGGGGTCAACTAACATCGATAGAACAATGGCTATCTTACGAGGCCAATTAACTTTGACGGCACATTAGCTATCTTCCGAGGCCAACTGACTTTGATGGAACAATAACCATTTTACAAAGTCAACGAACTCTGAAGGAACAATGGCTATCTCACGACGTCAACTAACCTCGATCGAACAATGGCTTTCTTACAAGGTCAATCAATTGCGATGGAACGATGGCTGTCTTAAGAGCTCAATTAACTTCGGGGGAACAATGGCTGTCTTCAGAAATGAATTAACTTGTATGGAACAATGGCCGTCTTACGTCGCTCAAGGAATAGCATCAATTCACTTCAAAAGACCTGCACAGTGACAACATAATAACAATAAAACAACTGCGGAGTAATAAAATTGGAACAACAACTTAGCAACGGCGTCAGAACAGAGAAACGGAACAACAGCTGCAACTAACCGTCTCCTATGGAACAACACTCACCTACCGTCCCTTTAAATCACCTACCGTCCCTTTAAACTCTATGTTTGATTAACGTCTTTTGAACAACGGCTGATTAACGTTTAATTAAACAACGGTTGATTAAATACACACACACACACACACACAGGAGCCAAGGACAATGCTCCCACATTCCCAACAAACCCCGAACGTGGGAAATCAATTTTCTAAATTTACAACAGAATGACCTTTCCACGTGACAGCTTCAAAGCACCGACTGTGTGTGTGTGTGTGTGTGTGTATGTGTGTGTGAGAGAGAGTGTCTGTCTGTGCGTCTGTCTTTATAAAGGAACCTGTCAGCAAATTGCGCTTTATTCTTGGTCCCTCTTTTAATCTCTGCTGAAGGATGTTGCTGGCTTCAGCACTGACCTTTCTGAACAGAATTCGAAGTGGTGGAATGAAAATCCTGATTGAAAGTTTCAGAAAATTGGAGTAGTTGAATAACTAACGATAATATAAAAATTGACAATAATCAGTGAAATGATACACGTGAACCAAATATGAAATAAATAAATGTAAGTCATTTTACTCAGGCACATTAAATAATAAATTCATTCTTTCAAAACTTTGCACGAACAATTACAGAAAATAAAATTTTCCACCATCTGACATGGAACTACTGTATATTTCACGTATAAAATAAAAAATATATAAAAAAAACATTAAAAATCTAAGCTGCGCTGAATTTTTGATTAACCCAAAGTTTGAAAGACCGCATTGATGTGACCGGCAAAAAACATTAAAAACACATGCACAGGTGACAGTAATTCTGACGTATCCCCTCTGGTGCATAAATGGCCGGGGAGGGAGAGGTCGGTTAAGTCTGGGAAAAGGTGCATGCACCGCTGTGACGTCACCGTTTCCATGGCAACCATTGTATACAATGGCTCCTTTGATAGACATTTCGCTGACGAAAGAAGGACAGATTTATGTTTTAAAAACTGTCCATTGTGTCACCCCTTTCCATTTTTTATTTAAATTTTAATCTTTGTCCCCCATTTTTTACTTTTGCTTCAATGGGAGATTTGACTGTTTGTTTTAATTAGCGTTTTCGCTAGATTCCTATCCTGTCCTTTTCATTCGGAACATTCCCATTACCCGGAACATTCCAGTTTGTTTTATTCGGCCGCGGTGGGAATTCAATGCTTATTTCAACACCTTTGCAAAGACAAATGGAGGGGAAACTGAACGCGTATCATTCTTGTTTGTCCCGATGAATTTTTCCTCAATGCTCTCCTACAAGGTTAGGTGCTCGTTGTTGACAAATAAGCCGATGACGCACACACGAAATGTAAAGTTGTGAAGGCGAATTCCACACATGACGAGAAAATAATAATGCAAATGTAAAAAGGAAGTCATTCATTACTGAGAAAACCATTCGTACAAAAGCAATTATATTTTTACCCAAACTCTGCAAGTTACCTCTTAG
>NC_089765.1:46786909-46794409 GCF_040412425.1 Macrobrachium rosenbergii | reverse complement strand
AAAGATGTGCATTATACAAAGGTTTACTATGCCTTCTCAATTCCCTGACTTTTGTATCTGGTGAAAATGGGAAAAGAAATCATTTGCACTGAAACAGAAAAGCGATTTTCAACTACATTTCTGTAATACCTAAAGCCCCAAACATTTTTCCTCTAAATGTCTTCCTACAAATAATAATAATAATCATTCTGCTTTTATTTTGGGGGGATAAAATACAATACGCAAGTTCATGTTTAAATATAATAGAATTCCCCTTACAATCTCTCTACAGGACCAAACCATGTCAAAATAGTCATCCATCTTTTCATCCTCGCTGAACTCTTTAGTATATGATGGATAAAAGATCATAAACGTACAGCTCAGCAAAAATAACTTCATTACCATATGCAAATGCAACTTCATACTTATTAAGAATAGGGGAGGTCTAGTACGCGTGGGGGCGGACGCATACTCCGAAGGGAGGGGGGTTAGGTGGAGGGTGAGGTAAAGTTTTCTTTTTGAATTAAAATAGTACCAGTTCTTCACACTGTTTCAAAATAGCTTCATTACTTCCATCGGTACGAAATAGTGCCATTTCTTCTATTGATTTTAAAATGTTGGCATTTCTTCGCTTGGCGTCAAAGTGTACGATATTTTCCCACTGATATTTGAAGTGTCTTACCCTTTTTTCTACTAGAATTACAGCGCTATTTTCCTATTGGTAATGAAACATCACCATTTCTTCTATTGATATCAAAATATTGAAATTTTTCCTCGCAGGTCACTACTGAAAACACAGTCCTTCTATGAGTATTAAAAGTGTTCTCCCTGATATTAAAACCATTTCCATTAATGGTATAAAACATAATACTATTTCATTCAACGGTATTCGAAAAAAGCAGTTTTCTACTGACATAAAAGGTGCATTTTGTTCCACTTTCATTTATTAGTGTTACTTTCCTGTAATCGTTTAGTACCATCTCTTACAATGACATTACATATGAGTCACTAATTCTCCTGGTACTAAATTAAGTGACAATTCTAGATGTACAAAAAATATATGCTCTTACTAAAATAAATACCAGTCCACCTACTGGCAAGAAAATGGTTGTCGACTCCCCTACTGGCATTCAAATACATACTAGTCCTATTACCATAAGCAGAACATCTTCTACTGACATAACAACAATTGCTAGTTCTACTGAGTGCCAAACCTTCTATTGGTATCAAGTGTCTGTTACATTAAGGAACTTCCTCTGAAATTTTCAAAGTCATGACGATCCGTCTGCGAGGAACATGGATAGAACAGCACTCTTTTTTTTTTCTTTTCTTTTACCAGAGAGAGAGAGAGAGAGAGAGAGAGAGAGAGAGAGAGAGAGAGAGAGAGAGAGAGAGAGCACAGACGTCGGAATTCCCGTTATTACATTTGAAATAAAAAAGAATAACAGAGACAATTCATCCTTGAACCTAATATACAGCGTTGAGTATAAAGATATGGAGTTAGAGAGAGAGAGAGAGAGAGAGAGAGAGAGAGAGAGAGAGAGAGAGAGAGAGAGAGAGAGAGTCCAAATTCAAGAAAAACAGTAAGAAAAAGGAAGGAAGTAATGAAATAAAACAGGACAAAATCTAATTACGACAATCACCAAAGTCAAATGACCTTGAAAGATCCATAAAGGTAACTAACAAAAGATATTTTTCAGGTAAATTATATTAAAAATAGACCATTCGGAAACAGTTTTTTCACAATTTATTGAACATAAGTTTTTAAAACTCTGTACTACAGCATGCTTACATTTTAATGGTAAAAAGATCTCTGCCTTTTTTTTGATTGCTCCAAGATTTTAAAAATCCAGTTACTTGTTACTTAAATAAAGCTCTTGTGTGAAATTTTGTCAATCTTTTTAATGTACTTTGCAAACCAGAAAAGAATAAGCAAAAAATTACTGGGAAATTAAAATAAAACTACAGTACTGTCAAAGACGAAGAGCATGAAAAAACTCAAAGTTAAACTTGCAAATCCACACCTGTGCATGGTGGATTTTTTTCTTTAATAAAAAAATGCGTATTAGCGAGCGGAAAGGAAGGGGGATGGGAGGGGGAAGAGGGAGGTGGAGGAGAGCCAGGGGGACATTATGTCTCCTCCTTGTCCAACTCCCGCTAAGAAATTGTATATAAACTTCCAACCTAATATTGACAAAGTTCGTCCAATATTGGTAAACTTTCCACAGAGGTGAGTCTCCGAAACCTGCTGTAGTTGCTGATTTTGCCAAACTTGTAATCTTCTGCTACCCCCACCCCCTTCCTTCCCGAGTTCCCATTTTCCCCTGACCACTCCCCCACCAGCTCGTCCTAAAGGTGATACAAATTTCCTCAAGTCGTTCAACGCAGACGACGTTTCTGTATCTATCTAATCTTGAAAAGTAAAACAATAATTTTTCTTAACACTTCTGTCCCATATAACGTTCAAGGCAACATTGCTTTTGTGGGTAATTTAAAAACATTTTTCTTAAAACGTCCGTCCTTAAAAACGTTCAAAGCAGCAACGTTTCTTTATTTTGAAACAAAAAAGAACAAAGTTTTTCTTAAAAACGTCCATCTCAAAAAACGACCGAAGGCGCGACGTTTCTGTAGTTTACTTAGAGCAAAAATGAGCCAGTTTTCAAAACATTTTTACCTGACATTACGTTCTAAGCAATAACGTTCTGTCTTGAATCTCTTACAATATCATGGACAGAAATATTCGTACAATATTAAGGATATAAATACTGTCAACTGTGAAATAATTTGCTGGTCTTGGAATAGTTTTTACTTTCATAAAAGTTTCTCTCTGTCTTTCAAAATAATACGATCCGAACACTAATAAACACAAGAGATGGGCCTCTACAACAAACAGCACAGGTGGCCAATTTTTAGTGGGCATTTGACCTCCAAGTACGACCTAGAACTTTAACCATTCGGATCACACAGACAGGCTGACACAGGTCAATTTCTAGAAGCCTCCAGACTGTAAACATATTCAATAATACTTATGTTTTTGACAGTATCGTGTTACTAAATGTCATCAAAATAAACTTTGCAAGGACTTCAGAATGAATTTCTTACTATATTATCTAATTCTCCCTTCCAACATTAAAATTTCAAAATGGCCCCCACGTATGGACTTTATCCACAGGTTTCCCGTCCCAAAAGCACTTTTCGAAAAATTGCAAAGTTCTATCCTCCCCGTAAAAGGAAGATGCTATGGAGCAGCGACATACCTGAGGACCCTTCCTCCATCCCAGAATCAACAAGTGGCCCTTTAACCAGGCACTTTTTCTCTTCTTGCCAAAAATGTAGAGAGCCAGGTATGACAAATTCCAAGCCACTGTGAAGCACAGAGACATTGAATGTTTAACGATTATTAGCATCAGGCTCATTCAATCCACCTGAATTTCTCTATGATGATATGAAACAGGTATAGCAGACCAATAATAATGTAATGAGAGAATAGCTAATGAATGACGTCACACCTTTAGCCAATCCCAATTTAACCCCAACAGTCGACTAACAACGGGGTACATAATTTACTTCTTAGACCAAAAGAGGCATGCAGAATTTTTAAGAAAATTTGTTAGTTATATATTGCCCATTTCTCGCCCTGGAATCGAACTCTGGTCCACTAAGTGAGTGAAGCAGGCAACTATCTTCACCTCACGAGAGAGAGAGAGAGAGAGAGAGAGAGAGAGAGAGAGAGAGAGAGAGAGAGAGAGAGAGAGAGAGAGAGAGAGAGAATAAACACAATAGATAAACGATCTATTCACATAAATAGCAACAAAGTTATAAAACTAATTTCCAGCAGATGTACAAAAAAGACCTTAACAAAATAAACAACAACACTTCATCACCATTAAAGTCAGCTTAACATATCAATAAACGCAAAGGTCCTTCTACTTCACAAAGGGCAAAAATTCCAACATGAAACACGGGGATACATACTATTAATTACCATCCCACTGTCCACCCACCGCGTCTCTCTCTCTCTCTCTCTCTCTCTCTCTCTCTCTCTCTCTCTCTCTCTCTCTCTCGTTTCGATAATCTACAACTGCTCATAAGAGACAGTGCAAATGAACTAATGTTACCTCCTTTCATGCAAACGAATGGCCTGTTCACCTTTGACATTTAAAGAATAATTTTTTTACATGCATTTTGTGTCACTGGACTAAATTGTTATGCATCATTGATAACTGCTTTACTTTATCATTCTCTTTCGGCCGGAAAAACAAAATTAATTGTTCCTGATTCAACGTTACTTGATGGAAGGTTCTCCATTAAATAAGATTCGTCATCCTTGCCTTGATAAATGGAAGAATTTAAAACGTACTGTGCCCTTTATGAGGAGAAATGAATTAGATTAATGCCGCCATGTCTGTTATTAAATAGTTTTTCATGGCAACATGTAAACTTGATTCAGTGCATCTCAATCATTATCATAAACATCTCATGAAAATGTCGCTGATAACGTTATTTCTTGTTCACTCACTTGCTTGTTTCACTTGTCATTAATTTTATATCTTTTCAATTTCACATCTTTGTCTTTCAGCTGAATAATTATTTCCTTCACTTGTTTTCATAATAATGGAATGGAATACGAGGTTTAGGCCAAAGGCCAAGCACTGGGACGAATGACAATAATAATATCATAATAATGAAAATTGTGTGTGTGTGTGTATATATATATATATATATATATATATATATATATATATATATATATATATATATATATATATATATATATATATATATATAGTATAAATATCTCAAGCGTACAAATTATGTGAGAATACATAAAAAACGATTATCGCAGTCTTCAGCCATTAACGCAAATCAGGAGAGAAAAGAATTTTAACTGAAAATAGGCTTCTGTACTAATGGCAAAAAACTCTTAATTTTCTTTCGTTTAAAATTTTTTCCTCCAGAGCAAACCTCTCTCTATCTCTTTTTCAAAGGAACAACCCACGGAATTCCTATCCCACATATTCTCTCATATTCCCTCTCTCGTACACGTACAATACGCACTCAATTTCCCCACTACACATCCACCTCCCTTCTCCGATTCTCTCGCCTCGCCGGTCGAATCACTCGCAAAAATATAATGCCGGTATTAATTGAGCTGACAAATGACTGAATGTTCTGACGACAAAGAGAGAGAGAGAGAGAGAGAGAGAGAGAGAGAGAGAGAGAGAGTCACAGGAAGAGAAGGAAAGAGTTCTGGCGACAAATTTTTACACTGGGAGTTTCATCAGGCTGACTTAATCAAATCAGATTTTAGGAATAAATAAAAGTGAGCTCTCTTAAAAACTGAGACCGCTGACAAGCGACGGAGCAAGAGAGAGAGAGAGAGAGAGAGAGAGCCAATGCATACTTTTAATAAATTAGTACAATTTTTATGTTTATTTACTAAGTTACTAACTTATCTTTCTTTTTTAATAACTGATCTATTATTTCTGTATTTCCTTTTATCTTCTGAAACTTTTTTAAAATGAACACCATAGTCTTTGGAAGCTTGAATTTCAAGTCAATGGCCTTTGTAGACCTGTCCCATATGAATAGTGTTCATCATCTTCTTAATAATAATAATAATAATAATAATAATAATTTTCGGTGAGGAGATCAAGATGACAATAGTTCAAATCCTTCGTAGTCATGCAACAGTCTTTTTTTTTTTTTCTTGCCTTTTTCAGGCCTGGGGTGGAAAGACTTAAATCGCTTCTACCATCAATTTAAACCACGGTCATAAGTGATAAATCTCTATAAAGATAAAGTACTACACTTTTTTATTAGTCAAAAACAAACTTGTATATCAAGCAAAAAAGTAAGAATTCAAGAAACACTGGAGAGCACACAGTTCCATATTTTATGAGGTAATCGATACACACTGATTCAGCAGAATGTGTTCCCTGACATTTAGCAGAAAATAGCGGCCGGTAAAAAGTGAACCATCAAAGGAATATTTTGAGTCCAAACATTTTAAAAGGGGGTTGCTGATAGGGGATGGGGAGACGTAGGGGGGGAAGTGCTTTTGATTCAGAGATATCAGGAAGGGTAAATGGGAGAACCCTCGCTAATTCAAGCTTCATTTAAACCCATATAAAGGGAAAAGGATTTTGTTGGACTGCCATCTTGAAAAACAACTGACAGTCGATTTCCAAAAATAATTATATGGAGAATTGCAGAAGGGTAAGAGAAAAGTTAGAAGCCTTCTTTCGTGCGTTCCTTAGCCTCAGAAGCATGAACTATATCAATGCAAAATAACATGTTTTAATGTTGTTTGTATATTTCCTAGGTATGCAAACCAAGACACTGTTTTGACTTCACTCTTTCCCTTCTCCTCCTCCTCTGTGACTGGAGCCAGTCACAGAGAACACACACAATGGCTGTAACGTTTTCTAACTTAAGCAGTGATCTTTCGACGTTGCCATAGCATAAGTAGGTAACGCTACTACTACTACTACGCACAAGGACGAACACCTCCAATCGATATCTTCATGGCGTCATCAGTCACGTGCTACGAAGTGATCTCGGTAGCCGCTGCAATAAATGTCAATATTTCAAGGTAATTTTTCGCGGTCTTTGTTGAGAATCGTTCTTTCGTTTTGCATGATATTAAGGTCCCTCCCAGCTTCGCTTGCTATGTTACCTCAATCCTTAGTTCGTTCGTTTCTTTAATAATATATATCTTGTTGTTCCTAAATTCTTAGATAATTCGTTTCCTTAACGTACACACACACACACACACACACACACACACACACACACACACACACATATATATATATATATATATATATATATATATATATAAATATATATACATATACACACATATGTCTACATATACACATACATATATATAAATAAATAAATATATATATAAATATGTATAATATATATATATATATATATATATATATATATATATATATATATATATATATATATATATATATATATATATATATATATATATATATATATCCCGTCAACCAGCTCTAGCTCTCTCTCTCTCTCTCTCTCTCTCTCTCTCTCTCTCTCTCTCTCTCTCTCTCTCTCTCTCTCTCTCTCTCTCAAATAAATCTTCTCCATGACCAAATTTCATTTGCTGTAATCTCCCCAGGTCAAACTCATCTTACAGTTCAGGTTTCGAATCCACGCTAAGAACAAAAAAACACTGACCAGCCTCTAACCAGTAGTTAATGACGTATAAAAAAATAAATAGAAAAAAAGAGTGTAACATCACAATTTACATTATTCCGGGGTACCAAGAATTTTCGCCTCCTTATCTTCCACGTCCCCTTCTCTTACGCAAAATCATGTATATAATCGTCCGCTTTCTGTTCTGTGGCAATGTGTTACGGAGCAACTTTCCTCGAGAGATTCATTTTCTTGCGGCGATTCCACTTCATACATTAACCATTCTTTGTCCTCATATTCTTTAACTGTTGTGAGCGACGCTTAATCGTAATCTAATTCTTTAAGCCT
>NC_089765.1:46771909-46784409 GCF_040412425.1 Macrobrachium rosenbergii | reverse complement strand
AGAGAGAGAGAGAGAGAGAGAGAGAGAGAGAGAGAGAGAGAGCTTCAAAATGATAAAAAAAAGCTAATTACATTTGTTACGGGAAAAAAAGCTCTTCTTTCGCGAATAGCCGAAGCTGGAAAATTATACATTTATTCGCAGTTCGTCTGCCCTAGCTTTTTTTGTTTTTTTTTTAACAATTTTATTTTCGTTTTCCCTTATAAAAAATTATTTATGGGATCTACCACATCTCCTCTGCGTGACAAATCCACTTCAAAGCAAATCAGCTATTGCTTTTCATAAGGGAAACTATCTCTCTCTCTCTCTCTCTCTCTCTCTCTCTCTCTATCTCACATAACCAGCGTAATAAGAATTTTAATTTCGGGTCACCAGTTCGGAGACTAAAGTCAATTCATTTTACGGAGAGGAAATGACCTCATTTACCTACATTTGCATAGACAATTCAAAGCTTCTACTGCCCTCTTCAAACATTTTCGTTCTCGGCGAGGATAAAAATAAAAAATTTAAAAGCGTGGTTGTTCCGTATCTCACAGAATAAAGCACCGTTATATGATGCCTATGTAACGGTCAAATGTTTCAGTCTTGGTATATTTGGCAATTATTGCCTTCCTATGATGATACTTGTCAATAATTGTCATGGCAATCTTACGGGGATAGCTCCTTAAGATATGCCTAATTGTGACAGCCAAGTCTTCTTATTACTTTAATACTCCCTTCCGTTGGTAGATTTATCTGTGGCAATGTAGATTTCATAAGTCAATTCTGCTTTCTCTTTTATAAGCAGGTGATTATTAGGACAGCATAAGTGTTTCCATAAACCATGTCGATCAGCTGATATTCAGAATCAGGAAGTCACTTTAGACCATGTCGATCAGCTGATATTCAACATCGGGAAAAAAAGAGATAAAACTTGAACGAATTATAGACAAAAAAGTTTTGGGTGTATTATAAATCTATTTAAAGGTTGCTCAACTTCTACCTTGATTAAGTATGCGAAAATTTCGTGAACAAGTTGAAATTCCATCCACTGTTAGACTGTTTGCAGCAATTAAAGTGTGGCAGCGAAAAGTAAGAACTTTCATGTTATTACTGTATTTCTTTAGTACTTGTGCTCACCACTTTCATCAAGGACAGTAACGTTGGGTAATTTAGATTAGAAATACGTTTGAAACCTTTCCATTACATAAGATTAACTGGCAATTCTAAAATGATAATCAGGGCATTTGGCAACATAAAAAGATTTAAATACCCTTCAGAAATAGTTTTACTTCCATACGAATAATTCTACAAGACTTAATCATGGGGAAATTTAACATACATTACTTATTCATATAACTGATTCTGTAACTGCACGCTCACTATAAAAATGAGGAAAAGCTTTTAATATTACTGTTATGTAAATGGCCGTCACTCGCACTACCATTCCATACTAGGAAGAAAACATAGGTATTGTTCCCAGAGGATTAATATGAAGCGTATAACAATATTGCTATAGGGAAATAACACAAAGCCTATAGCTCGGGGTAAGGAAATTTATTGGGAAATGAGTGGAAGCAGGGGAAGGTGTATTAATCTATGAGAGCCACTAGTGAGAGATAAGGATAGCCTCCAGAAACGGACATTGTATCAAAAGCGAACATTCTACATATTACTTGCTAATAAAATAACAAAAATCAGTTATCAAAACTTGAAGACTTACAATCAACGTAGCTGAACCCAATGCAAAATTAAATGACAGAAAAAGTCACCTAATTTCAGAAATACCGTAACGCTAAGGAACGAGGGGGAAAAAAGGTCTGATTACGAAGCTAACTTATTTCAGTGGAATCGTAAAAATGCACCAGAATTTTAATCTGATAAAAAGGATGAAGAAAAGAATCGGACGAATGGGGGAAAACTTTCTTCGTAAAAACTAAATTGAAAAACGTCTTAAGACAAGTTTTATATTTGTAACTACTTGTAATGAGAGAGAGAGAGAGAGAGAGAGAGAGAGAGAGAGAGAGAGAGAGAGAGAGAGAGAGAGAGAGAGAGAGAAACACAATCGTCAAATTGCACACATACTCAAACTATAGCAGGCGACGAATTGGGTCCTTATGGAAGAAACTAATCCACTTTTTTTTTTAACGGAACCTGATAACCCTGTGAAAAGTCCCAGATAACCGACTATCTCTCTGTCTCTGTCTCTCTCTCTCTCTCTCTCCATTTGCACTTAGGTTAGATTAACGCCTTCTGAGCCTCCTCCTCCTCAACGTTGATTCAATAAGAAAAGAAGGAAATGTGCAATCTTCCTGGCTGAGTTTGCCAGGATTGTAGAAGCAGGACAACAACTTTGTTACTTTTGCAATAATGAAAGGGGACTTTGCCCACAGGGCCCCTCAGATTGAGATATTTCTCTCACCGGTTCATATTGTATGGGGGAGAATCTTTGAAAGTTTGTTCAATAAAGGGGAAAAAGCAACACGCCACAATATATTTTTTGAAAAGATAATATTACTGTTTGTTTGAAAAGGATATCTTGTAATGGCTCCATTCTGTAGCAATGTCAAAGAATAATTGCTGTGCTATTTCTTATCCTTATTTGAAAAATGAAAATCTGACAATAACATTGTCTCATTGTTAAAAGTAATTTGTTTTTGTTCCTTGTGAATTATATTTAACAAAGGTTTTTCATTTTCTCAATGTTGGTAATATTCTCTATTAACTTACCAGAAAAGAAATAATGGCTACAACCTTCAATGGTTCATTATTTTGCACGCAGCAAGGAACTTTCTTCATTAAATCCTCTCTCTCTCTCTCTCTCTCTCTCTCTCTCTCTCTCTCTCTCTCTCTTCTTCTTCTTCTTCTTCTTCTTCTTCTTCTTCTTCTGTTCGATTTGCAAAATGATCGAAATTTCAATACGTCAGCTTCCGTTCTGATTTCACGTTTACATCGGCAACTCTCGAAACTTCTTACAAAAAAAGAAAGATAACATTTCAACCAAACTCTCTCTCTCTCTCTCTCTCTCTTCATCCGTCTCCAAAGGCACCTAGATCTTCCTGGAGCTTTCTCAGACTCGGCCCTGATGTCTCCAAGAGTCAACACGGGTCCTTTAAATGGATTTCCTGAGGGGACGTCTCCTTCCTATTTGCTCTTTCACTCCTTCTTCTTCTCCTGCTGCTGCTGCTGCTGCCATGTCTGCTGCCACTGCTTCTGCCTGCTTCTGCTTTTCTTCTTTCAGAAGTCTCTGGTTTTTTTATCTGGGTCTAAATTACCCTTTTTTCGCATGTGTGGTTTCTTAAAGCAAGAAGCTATTTTGAACACAGATTCTGAATTACAATTTTGTTTAAGAATTCCGACATTGAAAATGTTTACCCATCATTATCATAACTTTGACTAATTATTATTATGATTATTATTTCTAATCTAATGATTACTTCTAAAACTCAGAATTTTGGACTACAGGTACCTATACATTTAAAATGATCAAAATTAAATTATATGAGCTACGCAGGCTCACTGTACAGATTATAAAATACCTTAGGAAAATATTATTACGAACTTTACTCTTCCCTATATTTCAAAATACTAATATAAAATTTTCGAATGATTAATATTCCTATCATTACCTCATTATTAAATAAGGAAACAATCGCACTTAATGCAAAAGAAACATTATTCGCTCGTATCTTTCACTCTCTTTTTGCGTAATAATGAATATGCAGTTTATATATAAATAAATAAATAAATATATATATATATATATATATATATATATATATATACAGTAAATATATATATATGTGTGTGTGTGTGTGTGTGTGAACATATATATATATATATATATATATATATATATATATATATATATATATATATATATATATATATATATATATATATATATATATATATATATATATATATATATATATATATATAATTTTAGAGAGAGAGAGAGAGAGAGAGAGAGAGAGAGAGAGAGAGAGAGAGAGAGAGAGAGAGAGAGAGAGAGGGGGTAAAAACTGAGGACTGACAAATTTACATTCGAAAACCGTCTACCTGACATTACCTGATTACCATATCATACATCTCAAATGATTTACCCTAATGGGCATTAACTCAGATGTACATATTCATATATATATGTATATATATATATATATATATATATATATATATATATATATATATATATATATATATATATATATATTCATATATATGTGTATGTATGTATTAGCTCAAGCCACTGGCAAAGTTCAATATGAAACGACAGAGTGCCAAGTACTTTCGTGTATTTTAACACATCTTCGGGGCACAAAGTACACGAAAGTACTTGACACTTTGTCATTTCATTTTGAACTTTCCCATGGGCTTCAGCTAATAACAAAATCACGCGCTTACTTTTGTGATTCCTTTGTGTGTGTGTGTGTGTGTGTGTGTGTGTGTATGTATATATATATACATATATTATTTATATATACATATATATAATTATTTATATATATGTATATATATATACATATAAAATATATATATATATATATATATATATATATATATATATATATATATATATATATACACATACATATATACCTACAACAAAGTCCACAATACATAGAGTACATAGTAAGAAGTTCCAGACCACACACCTTATCTCTGTCTCTCTCTCTCTCTCTCTGTCTCTCTCTCTCTCTCTCTCTCTCTCTCTCTCTCTCTCTCTCTCTCTCTCAACCTTGTCTTTTTTTGTCCGATAAGCCCTGACGCTCCGACTCTAATGCAAATTGATGTAAACGCTATGTAAATGAAATAGCTGCGTAAGCGACTATGTAAATGACCGACAACAACCTCATCAATAACAACTTCCTTAACAAGTTTCTGGAGAGAGAGAGAGAGAGAGAGAGAGAGAGAGAGAGAGAGAGAGAGAGAGAGAGAGAGAGAGAGAGAGAGTATTAAACATTTGCAAATATGTATTTCTCTACCAATCACTTTCGCAAGAATATACCTAGTGCGATTTCGCTGTCTGTCTGCTGCACATTCTCTCTCTCTTTCATTTTCTTTTTTGTATGGAAGAATGTAGTTTATATGAGAGAGAGAGAGAGAGAGAGAGAGAGAGAGAGAGAGAGAGAGAGAGAGAGAGAGAGAGAGAGAGAGAGAGAAATTTACGAATACGTACTCATATAACAATCACACGCTCAGTATATCTCCTCTCTCTATCGTCTATATCTCTCATATACAAAGTATATTTCTCTCTCTCTCTCGATAACCTTCAGAAACGAGAAACCGAACAAAACCAAAGAGGTTTCTGACTGCTTCTGTAATGCACAATTCGTCCTCCGCGAATAAGACATATCTGCAAATGAAGCATACGGATAATGCATTAGCAACGGTTACACTGCAGTCCCTCTCTCTCTCTCTCTCTCTCTCTCTGGTACTGTTACAGTGTGTTTAATTTTCGTGGTGAAATGGTTGTACGTGTGTGTGTGTGTGAGTGTGCGTGTGTATGAGAGAGAGAGAGAGAGAGAGAGAGAGAGAGAGAGAGAGAGAGAGAGAGAGAGAGAGAGAGAGAGAGAGAGAGAGTAAAACGAGATAACAGAAGATATTCAAAATTTATAAATATTTCACTTCTAAATATGTATTTCTCTCCTAGTCGCATCCACAAGAACATACGCTGCAAGATTTCGCATTCTGTTACAAATTCTCTCTCTCTCTCTCTCATTCTCTCCCCCTCTCTCCAACCCTAGAATTATCAAAACGCCTTTTGCTTAAGCGCTGAAATGATCGTCCGTGAGAGAGAGAGAGAGAGAGAGAATACGTAACGTTGAATTCCTCCGCTGCAATATCCATAAAATCATATAAAACCTCTATCCACAGACCGACCGGGACCCAGCAATTCGTAATCATAATATTTAAGCAGCTTTAATTTCATCTAGCACGAGGAGCCATTGATTAGAAAGAAGTCGGGTGGCTTATGTTCATTATTCCTCGGATTGCTGGGGGGAGGGGGGGCTATGAAGAGAGGTAGGGAATTAGAAGGGAGTGGGAAGACGGATGGGAAATAAAGGCAAAATATAGAAGAATGGGGAAAAATAAAAGGGAGATACTGAGATAAAAAAAAAGGTGGCAGGTTAAAGAGATGGAAGATTGCTGTGGGGAAGTGAGGTAGGAGAGGAGAGGGGATGGGGGAAGAAGAAGGATGGGAAATAAAGGGAAAATAAGAAAGAGTGGGGAAAAATAAAAGGGAGGACTGGAGATCACAAAGAGGGCCAGTTAAAGAAAAGTGAGGAAAGAGAAGGGTGAGAGATATTTCGTAGATGGATCAAATGAGGAAGAATGGCGCAGAAAATACGAAGAGGGGAATATAATGGAAAGAAGGAAATGAGGAGGGGAGAATGGAAAATAAAGAGAACGGAGCAAGAAATGAGGACGGGAGATATATAAAGAAAATGAGGATGAAAGGACTCAAGAAATAAGATGGACGAAAATTAGGGTATGTATAAGACGAAAGAAACCGATGAGGGGAATGGAAGAGAATGACAATAGCGGGAGGAAAATAGGGGATGGCCAAGAAAAGACTAAGAAATACTGGGAATAAAGGGAAGTAGGAGATGGAAGCAATAAAAGAAAAAAGGAGAAACAGGTCGTTCTTTCGCTCATCCAGAAACCATACTTATTAGAAAATGGCCCATGACCTTTGCTTAACGAAGGAAGGACACGATGCGTAGCGAGGTTTGGTGTCTCTCTCTCTCTCTCTCTTTCTCTCTCTCTCTTAGAAACAGCTGAAGAGAAGCCGCAGAGTTTAGAAAAAAATAAAATACGATTATAGCGTATTGGTACCACAAACCCTATATCATAACAGAAAAAAAACCATTCCTGTCTTGTCTTCTACTTCTTCCAGTCTTTCATCTGTGCCTCTAAGAAGAAGAAGAAGAAGAAGAAGAAGAAGAAGAAGAAGGAGAAGAAGATGAGGAAGAAGAAGAAAGAGAGTTTATAAGCACAAAAAAATAATCCAGGCGTCCTAAAAACTCCAGCAACATAAAATAAATCTTGATTTTTTCCATTCAGTCAATACTGTGTAACAACGATAAAGGCCATCATATCTTAACATATATTGAGAGAGAAAAAAAAGCAAAAACTCAGGCTGGAAATGGAACCAAAGGATGTCAGTATTAGGACACGCGTGTTGGCCCAGGACACACATACAACGCGACCCGAAATGGTCACATACAAACAAACTTCCACAAACATGAAACCAAACGACAAACATTTGAAGTCAGGTAAATATCACGATTTTTTTTCTTTTATTTTTTTTTTTTTTAACCTTAATTCTGGAACCGTGACGACCTTCGATTTTTTTTTCCAGGTTCTCCAAATCAAATCGATTCTTTATCGGTTTCAGATTTCTATTAATTATTCATCAAGACGGGAGCAGTACTACTGCACAAGTTTTCTTTTCCTTTCCTGTGACGACTTTTCCAAGAAACCTCGCTTGTAAAAACATCAATATTCAAGATGTTTGCTCATAGGTTTTGCTATTTCCTCTACTCGTCACAATTTCTCTCCATCCCAACTAGGTTTCGATTATATTACTTTTCACATACACACCTTTTTGATATGATAACCGCAAGAAATTTGTCCTGTTATACATAAATTAGACTGAAAGTTGAAAAACATCACGAAGATCAATTCCAGACTAAGCAATTCTAAAAACTCATAAGATCCTACGAGACTGTGGCTGCAACATTTCTTTGAGAGATCAATTTTCTGTCCCATCCAATTCTAGGCACGCTAACTCAACTTACATTTTTCAGGGTTTAAGTATTCATCAAGATCCTTTAGCATTAAAGGACGGCTCATAACATATTCTCTTTCAAGAAAAAGTGTGACTCTTACGTAACCATTATAGCTTATTCTCTAATAAGTGTGTCTACTGTAAATTATGCAAATAAATCTTCCAGCTCGAGTATTTAGAACATGTTAGACGATACCCAATTTTTTTTTACCAATTCTTGTTCCTGAGATGGCTACTGCTTTTTTTATTTTCTTATATTTACAAATGTCCATCTTCAGATCTCATTCGGTCTCACAGGCTTCAATGTCCAGAATAATACTTAGCAAGCGAATACTTTCAGATTCAGACTTTCCATCATGTTAGGAATTATTGATGACTTAGCCTCTTCTTATGTCAGAAATGATCAGGAAGTGTTCTCACGCAATTTCCGATAGAGAAATAGTCTCATGATAGTTTTTAAATCATATCTTATTAAATGCTTTTAAATTCTCAAAATGCATCATGAGAACAGAAGAAATAATTCCCTGAAAACCGCATTTTCAAGGAAGTGAGCAAATTTTGTCAACATATGCAACATACCGGAATCTTTCTCAAATAATCTAGATTACTTCTAAGTTTTCAGACGTACCAGTCGACAGCGATCTTGGTGTCAGTAACAATTATTAGTGGACCATCAGAATATTTTCTAAAAATCAACCAATCCTCTACGAAGAACCTCAGTCCCTACAGTGGAGTGTATTTATCCGCCCAAAAAGTGCTACTTCCTCTATCGAACGAAATATTGAAACTTAAAATATCCTTCAAACTCACCAAAGAAGCAATGTCCACATCAAGCACCGTCCTACTTCAGGGCACTCGAAAAGATGGCGCGTCTATCTTTCCTCTTCTTGACAAACCACTTCGGAGGCTGCTCTCTCAGGCCCATTAATCGGTTTTCAACTGCCCCAGCCTTTATTTCCCACGTGGCTCGTCATCCTTCGCGTTCGCAAGGGGAGGGGGGAAGGAGGGAGGGGCAAACTGAGGAGAATCTAAACGCTAAAGTTTACGACTTCCATCATTTTCTTCGCCGATTCCCCTGAATTTTACAATACAATCGTTTCAGGTATATAAGCTCTTTTCACTTTCTTGTACCCATCCATACTAGTACAAAAGAACTATAATTTACCTTAAGACACCAACCAGGTTTTGCTGAGTATTGCCTTGATTTAAGAGAGAGAGAGATAGAGAGGAGAGAGTGGGGGGGGGGGATCGTCACATGAAATGGAATAAGATATACGAAACGCCATTATTTATCTTATGCTGCCCACAAAGATCTGAAATATTACCCAACCTAATTTCCTTTGGAGTAGAAGCAAACAGCGTAAAGTGGAAGTGCAGGGCTCCAATAAGGACGCATTTTGAAACAAAACTCTTATCTCAGTGCTTTGCATTTTGTTACCGAAAAACAGTTTTGAAAAAATCGGAATAACTGGAACAGATATCAAAACCTCCTTTAAATAAATACACGGATAATAAAGTTAAATTAATGAAAACTAACAAGGTGTAAGGTAAAGGGAGGGAAAAGGAACATAAAAATGTTGATAAAACCAGCAATAAAAAAAAAAATAGAAAAAAGCAACGTCGAAGGAGATTTGAACAAAAAGTCGAAATGATAGGGAGAAATAGAAACGATACAAGAAGAGTACACCAATAAAGGAATATAGAAAGGAGTTCAGAATAGACAAAAGAACGGGAAAGATACGAGAAAGCAAGAAAGACACAAAAAAAGTGAGGAGAAAGAAACAATGAATACATAAATAAGAGGAAAGACTCCACCGACGGAGAGAGCCAGCAAACTAATGACTCCCTGGAGGATAATAATGCACTCTCTCTCTCTCTCTCTCTCTCTCTCTCTCTCTCTCTCTCTCTCTCTCTCTCTCTCTCTCTCTCTCTCTCTCGTAAGAGCCGCTCCCTTGTAGCTTTTTCTTCCTTAGGTATTCCTCCTCTTGGGTTTGGTTTGTGTGTGTGTGTGTGAATATACGTTAGTAAGTATTAAAGAGAACATCCTGATCAGCAATGTATGTGGGTGCGTACGTAAGTATATATGTGCGTATGTATGTAAGGAATTATTCAATACATTCTCGTATACATACACGCAAATAATCATATGATTGTATTTTCTCATATATTACACACACACACACACACACACACACACACACACACATATATATATATATATATATATATATATATATATATATATATATATATATATATATAGTATATATAAATGTGTGTGTGTGTGGATATAATCGAGAATACCACAGGCAAACGTCAACATTTACATAAGCAAACACACAAAAATTAACAGATACAAACAAAAGTGCTTAAGACTAAATAAACGGAACTTTTTCCTCATTTAGACAAAACTACTAAAGTCGAATCACTGTAAACCCAAAACATTACAGTAAAACAACCGAACAATTACAAAAACAAAGCGATAAACAACACAAAGCAAATGAAAACAACGATTCGAGAGAGAAAACTACGTTTTATGATTAGTCTCTCTCTCTCTCTCTCTCTCTCTCTCTCTCTCTCTCTCTCTCTCTCTCTCTCTCTCCTCTCAGGAATTTATCCCCGATCATTTGTCTTCTTACGGTCTTTATTTCTTTCTTTCATTTTTCTGCGATTGAATTTTAATTGGCAATTTTCTTTCACTCACCCGTTCGCAAAACGGTTAAAAATGTTCAATCTTTTATGCTTTTATTTCATGTAATGAAGGAGTTGCCGACCGATCACCGAAAACATTTTTTGAGAGAGAGAGAGAGAGAGAGAGAGAGAGAGAGAGAGAGAGAGAGAGAGAGAGAGAGATTAAGTGCATTTCTTTACAGTATAATGACAAAGTAAATGAACAAAAAAAGGAAAACATACATACATACATACTTCACACACACATGTATATATGTGTGTCTCTATGTATATATACATATACTTAACCAACTAGCTCTGTTTTCTGAGGCAAAATAAGCTCTAGATGGTGTTAACTTTTCTATAGTAAAACCAAAATAGACTGGCAGGGCGGGGCTAAAGTAGATTATTACAGCAATGTCAAATACGGTACACGAAATTCATAGTATATAAATTGTACTGAACAGGGATGTTTAAAGAGTTCTTTTATAGGTTTGCCTCAGATAATTTTTTTTATTTCTCAACTAAAAAGGTGTCCATTCCGTTTCCATGACCACAAGATAACAAAAACTGGTACATATCTCTAATGTGGCATAATTTTTGAAGAGCGTTGCCAAATGTACTATACGGTGAAGAAGTCTTCCAATCTCATTTAACCCAACATGACAACGGAGACCCCCTTTAGCAAGTTTAAGCGCCCAGGCAAAGGGAGTCTACTACAATGTTTTCATGTATTTTCAGCATAGGAAAAAAAAGCCGGACTTTTGATATATCCTTCATTCTTTTGAAATTAATGCAAGAGCCTACAACAGACAAAAATCTCGAGCTCTACAAGGGCATAGGGCAATCCAACCAACATTATAAGGCTACAGAGCTAAAAGTAATGGGATTGATATGACTTAAAACCCCAGGGAGCATGTTCAGCCCTCTACTAAGATAATGAAATATATTTGATACAAAGCACGGCCCAATAAAATGAACGAAACAGCTAAAATCAGAGTCTAATGACAATGGAAATTCGATCTAATTGCAATAATTCGCTCCCATCTGAAAAGACATCCATGCAGGCATGGCTTGCTACAGACCGGAGTGCAAATCAAGATGATTATGTTTGTGTGACGGTCTGGGGTAATTAACCTTTGGGAAGTGGTGTACGTGAATGGAAAACAAGTATGATAAAGATAATTATGAAGAGATTTAGAACTTAGCAATATCCTCAACACACACACACATATAATACACACACACACACACACACACACACACACACACACACATATATATATATATATATATATATATATATATATATATATATATATATATATATATATATATACATATACATATATACATACCGGTATATATACTGTATATTATAATCTATAGAGACAAGTAAAACTTTACCTGATATCTCATCTTTCGCAAAGTATTTGATAAACTAGCTGTTCATATCAGAATCAAAGGCATTCTTTGTTAATTATTCTGTTCTTTAATGAAAAGTCGTCAAGTTCTTTAATGAAAAGTCGTCATTGTTGAAATTCGTAATGAAATTAAAACATATTTTCTTCAAATCTTCTTCCAGAATAAGAGGAAAAAGAAAACGATTCACTATATAAACACACACACACACATACTCCCATGTAAGGACAAGTTGAGTGACGGATTCACATCGTGACGACCTCCGGCGAACTTTCACCAGACTGGCTTCAGCGTCTCCCAAGAGTCCCCTAAGTTTGCACAGGAATTCCCTTCTTCTCATGGATCTTTAGTTATTTCCATGTAATTATACATATAATTATACATATATGCGCACACATATAATTAGAAAAAGTGGTGAGGAATTACTCTAAATTCCTCTCATCTGCTGGACGTCACTGACATGCCAAGGAATCCTTAAGACTTTCTAAAGACAGGAGAAGCCCCAGTGGAGACGAAAATATCTCCAGAATCCAGACGCGTCAGGGGTCAGATTAAAAAAAACCAGGGTTAAACCCAATGTCTAAAGATATGGAGAACCTACGAAATGAACTGAAGGAAAAATCGAAAGTTAATT
>NC_089765.1:46759409-46769409 GCF_040412425.1 Macrobrachium rosenbergii | reverse complement strand
GTGTATTTGACGCTGCTGTATGAATCGACCTTCGCTCCGCCCTGCCAACTGATTTTGTTTTACTGTGGTTCCATCTAGCCTTGGGATAACGTTTTTCCCACCCTGACTAAGACCTACGACAGTCGAGTAACCATCAGGAACAGTGGAATTTCCTGGAAACGGACCTACGTCCTTTAACCCTGACCAGGATCGATCCCGGGATTCTAGCTGTTGAGGCAAGTGTCCAATCGGCAGGAATAAATGCAATGTATATATATATATGTGTGTCTGTGTATATGTATATGTATAATATATAACATAACTATCATCATACTACCGGTAGTCGGACAAACGCCACCACTCCCTGAATGATGATTTGGATAACGAAAGAATTAACCAGGATCCTACTGGATAAAAGCGGGATAAAGGCCTAATCCTCACGGCTTGGCCACAAATACCAAAGTAGATCTCACGGTATAATTCACATGGAATTTAAACACGATCCATCACTCGACCCGCGTCTCTCAGGTCTCTTTGCCACTCATCAACAAAAAGGTCGCTAGATCCCTTTATGTCACAGTAGGGATATTCAGTAGCCAGTCCTGAGGTATGTGCATGCGTAAAAATTATCTGTGGGATATTAAATATTCTGCACTGAAGTATGTGTGTGTGTGCGTACGTACGTTTTGATAAATGAATACCCATATAAATTATTTAACAGACAGTAAAATGTCAGCTGTACCACTGGTAACTAGAGAAGCCTCTGGTTACTTGTTGGGTAGGTTACAACCAGGGAATTTCAAACTCCGTTGACACATAGGTTCCTAAAACCATCAATGAACTTGCAAGAGGCCTTAGACATTTGGTGTGAGCGGCAATGGATCACAATGCCATAAAGAGGATGAGGAATTATGTTTTTATATATGCAAATACATATGCATTCCAACACACTCAACTAATATGTATACATAATTCAATGTAAGACTGCGGGAGATAGTGGAAGGAAAGACCTTGCAAAGGAAATGAGAGAGAGAGAGAGAGAGAGAGAGAGAGAGAGAGAGAGAGAGAGAGAGAGAGAGAGAGAGAGAGAACATTCTCGATAGTCATCGGTAGAGTCCATTAGAAAAGTTGAAACGTGAATTTTAAAACGGTTTACTCAGATACTTAATGAGAAGAGAGAGAGAGAGAGAGAGAGAGAGAGAGAGAGAGAGAGAGAGAGAGAGAGAGAGAGAGCCCCTCAAGGGTCTAATTTCGAATTACGCTTGAATACTTAAACTTGGAGAGAGAGAGAGAGAGAGAGAGAGAGAGAGAGAGAGAGAGAGAGAGAGAGAGAGAGTTGTATAACTGGTTTCCAATGAAACAAACTTTCCCAGGTGTAGCCTCTCTCTCTCTCTCTCTCTCTCTCTCTCCTCGAGGAACAAAACTTTTCGTTCCATTTTAATGGCGATTTAATTTTATCTCCTGGGAGGTTTAATGAGTCGTGTCATTTTTTTTCTTCCTTCCTCCTTCTAGCTCAACCGAAGTTTTTTTTTTACCTGGAAGGAAAAAAAAGAGAAAACGAGAACACCGGAAAACTGGAAAACTATGGCAGTGAAATAATCCTTTAAAAAGAAGTAAAAGTTTTCCTTTTCATCAGTCTGTTTTCACTGTAATTAGAATCGACGGGTAAGAGTCAATTCGTTTCCCAGTAGAGGCAGGAAAAGTTATGGAAAATGTGGAGGAAGGAATGGAGAACTCGAAAAATAGAAGGAAGAAGAAATGTATAGGAGACAGAAATTAAGGAAAAGTCGCGTAAAGTATGAAGGACAAGAATAATATGAATGATCAGTGCAAATACGGAGGTGAATTTAAAGTCTGGGAATCTCTCAATACAGCGTATATCATGAGTAGAAGTAAATTATATATAGATAGACCGAATACAGTAAATGGCTTGTAAAGGTAGTTTAAAATACATATGACCCGACAAGAGTTAATGCACTAAAATCTACAGAAACGTAATGTCAGATCTGGGAAGGAGCCAGCCTTCTCAAGATAAATTAAGCTCGTGGTTATGTTTCTTGAAAGACTCAGGTGTTAACTACCAAATAATGCCAGTGAACGCCTATAACAGCAGATTTTAATGCATGTGGCATTCTGTCCAAGACCTCAGCTTCGGGCTGGTATGTTGGTACTGAAACCTCAACTCAAATGAAATTCGAGTTCGAAATGTTCAAAGCAACAGCCTCATTCTCATCTGGAATGGTCACGTGACAGTGACCCAACAAAATGTGGGAGATGAAACGAGAGAAACTTATCTCACGGCCTCGAATTTCGAACTCGAGATCAGTGTCTGGTTTGAATTTACATTTCAAAAGAAAAAACGTCCTTCTTTCAGCTTCAATCCCCGTACAGAACGAAAAGGAAAATTCAAAACAATAGCAATCTGTTTCGAAAAACAGCAATTCAACATCATTTCTTGCTCAACTAGGCAAGTCTGCCACATTTTTCAGGCAGACCCTTTTTCATGACTAAACTGGCTGTCAATTTGAACAATTTCAAAATCACTTAATTTCCGGGTTAATCCGTTTTTCCTAAAGTCAGTCCTTTGTTTCCGATGAATTTAAGCCCGGTTCGAAACTAAACAGCAAAATTTTATTGTTTTCCCTCTTATCGATTAAATCAATATATACCGTGTGTTACGTGCTATTTTCAAGATTGGCCATAATTCATCTCGACAAAATGATGCAACAGAAACAAATCTGGCGTAATATCCGATGACCGCAATCCCAGCCAGGAAACAAATGTAAAGATCTCGTTGTTTATGTGCTAAGTTTTACGACTTGCTGTACAAATAAAATATCAAGAGCTTTTAATGAGAATTTCAATAAAATGCAAAGTGAAAAAAAGTAATTTCAAGTGCAATATGAATAGTTCTGAATGTCTGATTTCACAGAGGTCCGCAACAATCAGTAGCTGTTACAAGGGCAGCAAAACCTTGAAACTACTTCACAAGTGTTCGTTTTGACTAACACCACTCACACAAGGCTCCTCAGGTCTACTGCAATCTTCTTAGTTGCTAACCTACGACAGAACTAAGCACTATTACGTAAGACAGCCTTTAAACTCCTAACGACAGTATAATCTTGTTATATAATGATTTACAGAAAATTCCCGTTCCCATTCCAGCTTTCAAAAGTCAATTCAGGATTCAGGAGTCCATTCCAGTCGTTAAAATCACCCCAATCAGGCAACTTTCAAAGACAATTCACCAAGAGTTACTCCCCAAACTTCTAACGAGAGAGTACCCTTTTCTAAATAAAGATTTATAGAAATATCCAGTTCCTATTCCAGCTTTCAAAAGGCCAATTCAGGATTCAGTTCATTCCAGTCGTCAAAATCAACACAATCAGGTAACTTACAACTTGCAACAGACGAAGGACCTTTGCAGTAACAAATACAAAAATACCTTTTTTCTTCTTTCAACCCATCCCTTGTCAACAGAATCGACAACAGATATTTCCTGTGAGCAAAGTAACAGCCAAAGACCCTCCAAAGTAAAAAAAAAAAAAAAAAAAAAAAAAAATCAGAATCGATAAAAAAAAAAAAAATCCCCAGAGACAACATTCACTCCTGCCAACTCTCCTTTGCGTCTGCGGCAGGTAGGTGCGTCTTTTCAAGCATCAGCAACCCTCCACCCACTCCCCAGCCCCCTTTTGTTCAAAGGCAACTTCCTTCCTACAGGAAAATTCAATTCCAATATTCCCATTTCCATCTACAGCGAACAGCGAGGTGGGGGGGGGGAGGAAGAGACATTGAATAACGATGGTAAATTCCCCTCCATATCTCCACTTTGGGGAGTCATTCCATATTGGGAACGCGTCGATGGAGAAGTATTCTGCGATGTCGAGGCCATTCAGGTTGGAATTAAAAGCATTAATTCCTCGCATTATTATCTTTTAGGGAGGTACTAGCGTCTGACTTAATATGCACTTGGCTTTATTGAGCATAACTATTTCTTGCATGTTTTCTTATGTCGTTTATGCTTCAACCTATTAATTCAATTTTCTGATTACAGAAAATCAACGTATTTTTAATATCAGAACAAAATTAGTTTTTATATTTATTTTGGAGGCACGGCACATACCTATACTAACATAATATGTGTAATGTTAATACATTTACCAACGTTGGCAATGCTAAATTTGGACAAAGTTCTGGAAGCATTAACAGAGGTGCATATTCGAAATACAAAATTAATCTAAATAATTATAGATTCTGGGCTTTGTGGGTCACTGCACAACGAATATGAGGAACTGGGGTCTTCATGTAACACACTGTAGTACACGAACCTTCTCTTGAAGTGTTACAAGGTACATAAAAATTAAATCTCTCTCTCTCTCTCTCTCTTCAAAAGCAGGCGTACCACATTGCACAACCTAAATTTAGCTCACGTTCACGAGCATGATTTACCTCTAAATAGCCAATTCACTGGAATCTATAAATGAACAGAAAGAATTTCGAAGTACTTCAACAAAAGGAAAAGCTAAATACGATGGCCTCTTACAAGAGAGAGAGAGAGAGAGAGAGAGAGAGAGAGAGAGAGAGAGAGAGAGAGTGAGTAGTCTCTCCGGCTAGAGTATCTCAATGGATCTGCCATTCTTCACTTAAGCGACGTTCAGTAAATGGGGTTTCAGCAGTGAAGCCTTGGGTTTTTTGAAGGTCATTGTAAAGGATATTTCATTTCTGGTTCATTCAACGGGACTTCTTTTCACTCATTCTAAAGTCTTTTGTAAAAATATATAGTGGTTTCCTTTTGCTACTTTTTGGAAATATACAGTATATATTTTTTTAACTTATTTGCTTGCTGGATATTTTATCAGTGAAATTACAAGATACTGCGTCTTGTCAGAAAGTGGGTGGGTGACCACAAACGAATGTCAGGTAAATAATGAATATTATTAAATAATTAATAGTCACAATCTTGCAACAGACCTCGGGAGCCTGATGTGAAGGGTTTTGAATCACAGTGATATCCGTGAGGCCAACACATAAAGAGAGAGAGAGAGAGAGAGAGAGAGAGAGAGAGAGAGAGAGAGAGAGAGAGAGAGAGAGAGAGAGAGCGAGCATTCTTATTTGTCTCACTAATGTCCATCAGAAGAAATTTTTCCATTTCTTAGCACTAGTTACATCGAAGGTTATCCATAACCTTGGAAATATAAACACCAACCTTGGAAATGAAAATAAATCTATTTCTAAACAATAACCTTGAAAGTAACAGAAATCTGTTTCCAAGTACTAACTTTGGGAATAAAAAAGATATTTTTATAAGCACTAACCTAGGAAATAAAATAAAATCTAAGCAGCAACCTTGGGGGGAAAAATCTATTCTTAAGTACTAATTTTGAGAATAACGAAAATATATATTTCTAAGCACTATCCATTGAAATAAAAAGTAAATATTTTTAAGCAACCGCCCTGGGAATAAAAAAAAATCTTTTTCTAACCACTAATCGTG
Source organism: Macrobrachium rosenbergii (assembly GCF_040412425.1). Taxonomy (NCBI): domain Eukaryota; kingdom Metazoa; phylum Arthropoda; class Malacostraca; order Decapoda; family Palaemonidae; genus Macrobrachium; species Macrobrachium rosenbergii. The sequence continues at coordinate 46,763,936 of NC_089765.1, read as the reverse complement.
GGAATAAAAAAAATAGAAAACCTACTTCTAAGCATTAATCTTGGGAAACAAGAAAAAATATTTCTAAGCAATCACCTCAGGAATAAAAAATATATGTCTAAGCACTAAACTTGGGAATAAAGCATATCTATTTCTAAGCACTAACCTTAAGAATAAAAGAAATTTTATTTTTAACCACAAACCTTGGAAAGAAAAAAAAACCCTATTTCTAAGCACTAACCTTAAGAAATAAAAAAACTATTTCTAAGCACTAACTTTGGGAATAACAACATAAAACTGAGAAAATAGGAATAAAAACAAGGAATAAAAGGCCCTCACGCCTACACACGGACAGCTAACTAGCTACCACATGCGAGGAAACCACTACTGTTAATTTCAATGTTTTTCCTCCCTGGGATTCAATATAAAAAAAACATTTTAATTAAGCCTCAATTAAGGCTAATTAGAGATCTTCATATGCAGAGAGAGAGAGAGAGAGAGAGAGAGAGAGAGAGAGAGAGAGAGAGAGAGAGAGAGAGAGAGAGAGAGAGACGTAAATATCTCTTTACCCGGAAATAACTAGGAAATGGAACGAAGCTGAGCCTGGCCATTGCGCAACATTCAGGCGATGCGGAGGGGAGAAGGGGGAAGGGGAAGGGGAGGAGGAGGGGGCTAGTGGAATAGAAAGGGGGAGAGGAAGTTAAGCCAGGGTGTGAAGACGTTATAATGGGGATTTATGATGCGTGTTATATATATATATATATATATATATATATATATATATATATATATATATATATATTCATATGATTTCTCTTTATGATGAGTTTGTTAAATATATATATATATATATATATATATATATATATATATATATATATATATATATATATATATATATATATAGGCAAATGCAACGAAGGAAAAGTGAAAGAACGGAGTAGTTGCTAGGCCTTTCGACACCCAGTCCTTTAGTAGCAGAATGCTTTTGCCTTTATTTATACTTTCATCACGTTCCATGTCTTCGTGAATGAGTTATACACACACACACACACACACATATATATATATATATATATATATATATATATATATATATATATATATATATTATATATGTACTGTATATGTCTTATTTCTCTTATAAGACTAATTTCCTCATGGAGAGAATGGCCCAAGAAGATGCTATCTTTCCGGTTTTCGGCAATTATTTTGGAATGAGGTTGCTTGCTTCATGTTATCAATCCTGGCTACAATGCAACGCAGTGGACTGTCCACCACGTACAACTTTCTCTGCTCAGGCTTAATCCACCATGTACAACTGTCTCTGCTCAGTCTTAAGATACAACAGGATTTAGAGCCACATGCTCAAAATAGTCCGGCCTGACCTAGGATTGTGCGCGCCTTTTTATCAGAAGAATTTGAGAATTTCTTCTTCAACGACAGCTAAGCTCAAAGTAAAAACAAGACAATATTCATTGCTTCGTTTACGCCGAAATTGTGGAATATATAAGTAATGAAACCTCTGTCAGTACAACTCTCACAGCCTTAGAGTCTAAACTGCTCTCCTAATCTATGCTAAAGCCTTATCAGCAACTCGTTTGACAGCCTTAATGTACACTGCGCCATTTACTCAAACCATCCACATGCACATTGTAGTCAGGCGGCTCCAAATTTCCCCTTATCGTCTACCTTTTTTTTTCACATACACACAATTTATTCCATATAACGACCTCTGCAAAATACACCTTTCAAACATTTACATCTTTGTTGCATTTGAGACGCTTCTAGGAAAGAACTCAAGCAAAGCTCTTTCAATCTCGCTTACAGATTTCTGTTCCCTAGTCTCTTCTCAAACAGACTATCAGTACTTGTAATAGTCATTACTTAAGTCTGTAGAGGCTTGCAGGGAAAGTGCTTAGATTTAGGCTTTTCAATAAGAACATGATTATAATACTAATCACACGATTTGCTAAAGTGTTTCCAATTCTAAAAGAATGTAACAATAATAATAATCACAAGATTTTGTAAAATATTTTCGTACCTAAAAGAACTTTATAATAATGACCAAGTGATATTCTAGAATATTTCCAATTCTAAAGGGTGCAATAATACTAATCACACGATCTTCTAAAATATTACCATTTCTAGAAGAAATTAATAATAATAATCAAATGTTCTAAAATGTTTCCAGTTTTGAAAGAATGTAATAATAATAATGATAATAATAATAATCACACGATATTGTAAATGATTTCCATTCAGAACAAAGTCCTTTTTATAAAGTAATCCTTTTAATACTCAAGTTTTATTCACCCAGGCAAATTCTCTCTTTCTCTCTCTCTCTCTCTCTCTGGAATAAACGAGCACATGGGCCTTTCCCCTTCACCAGACTCAGCAAGGCTCTCGTTAAAGCTCCCTCAGGAAGGTCTTTTTCTTTCTCACTCTTCCACTAAAGGGACCATACACATTTATGGTTACCGATTTCTCTCCCGATGGTTACAGATTTAACTGGGTAATTCTGAAACCGACAGACACGTATATTTATGCACAGTCAAACGCTTACTATATATATATACTGTATATATATATATATATATATATATATATATATATATATATATATATATATATATATATATATATATATACATACACACACACACAAATACATATACATATATATATATATATATATATATATATATATATATATATATATATATATATATATATGTAATATACATATATAAACATATAAACATATATACATAGTTTGTAAATATTTCTATGTAAATAATTTTAACTAAGTTTTACATTCCTTTTTTATTGCTTTTGTCTTTTCACATAATGGTTGCTCTGTTTCCATGGAAACTTGATTAGGAAACTATTAGCCTTTAGGACTGTTCCTTGAAATAATAATAATAATAATAATAATAATAATAATAATAATAATAATAATAATAATAATAAAAGCCCCAGAGGCTTATACGGACAAGTACTTACGCTGTTTAGAAACATTCAAGACGTCAATGGATAAAAAAGCAAAATTACACCAGTAAATTGAGCTCGGCTTTCGACAGCCTTGAAATATATAATAATTAATATCAGCTTTTAAGGAAAGAGATTATATGGAGTCATCTAGCTCTTATCAGAGGCGCAAAGGATATGAGAGAGATATTAGAAAATCCAGGAGTAAACAAGACAAAATTCAGCATACCAGAAATGGATAGACCCATCTGCTATTTCAAGGAGACCTTTTAAGCAACTTTTTTTTAACTAACCGATGGGGGGAGGGGGTGCTAAGAAATTACAGGCCACAAATGGGAAAATTAAACAAATCAGGAAAAGAGATTAATGCAAATGCCTGAAATTTATTAATGGTTCCCTGAAGGTCACGTGCTTAGTAGCTGCTTAATATTTCCAGCCATTAAAAATGATACAGTTACCAATCTCTAAGACTAAATAACGATTGTGGTAATACATGCAAAAAACTAATATCAATACTCTGACTGACAAACGCAAAAAAAAAAAAAAAGAACAAAGCTTGCCTGAGCTTAAAATGGCGAGTCAGGTGGTCCTGACAGAATGAAAATGTCCATTGATCCGTTGTATCTTTCAGGCTGTCTCCCTGTATCGGAACGGAGTGAATTATTAGTGGGTGCGGATTTATTGTATCAGTGTGCCTTGCTTGCGCATGCGTGCATGCATGTTATGTTCTCGACGCGGAGGCGGGAGTTTTCCGCATTCATACATTTATGTTTTAGATGCAGTTGCGTTATTCTTTATGCATGCATGTATGTATGTATGTATACATATACACATATATGTAATACCCACAGCCTCTTAACGTCTCGAATTCTTAACAATTTTTGGATAGGATTGTCAGTACCTGAGATCCAAAGAATATGAAGCAATTCTGACGTCCAGAGTAGGGTCTGACGTCCGCAGTAGGGTTCGAACCCGCATCCGAAGTATCAGAATGAGGTTATATTTTATATATATATATATATATATATATATATATATATACATACACGAGTATATATATATATATATATATATATATATATATATATATATATATATAAAAGCGCAAAGCGCGAGCACACATATACAAGTGACCCAACAAACTATATAAGAATAATTCAAATTACAAGCAAAGCATTTATGAAAAAGCCAAGAGCCTAAAACAATTAAACAGACGTCCATAAGAACACTAGGGAAAAACACTAATTTATCTATTAGTCAACAGAAATGAACAAATATAAAATTCACGAGTAAAAAAAAATAGAAAAACGGCGAATGGTTTGTTGTTTTGCAGGAGTAAAAAATTCCTTGAACAAAGACAAAGAACAAAGACAAGGTAATTCCGACCGTTCCTAGAAACGATAAGAATAACATTGCATTACGTAAATACGGACTGACTCTCTCTCTCTCTCTCTCTCTCTCTCTCTCTCTCTCTCTCTCTCTCTCTCTCTCTCTCCAACTATAACTAAAGTCAAAATTTCCCCAACAATAGCCATTGTACAACACATTCTCCTCGGA
>NC_089765.1:46726909-46754409 GCF_040412425.1 Macrobrachium rosenbergii | reverse complement strand
ATCCTTTCACCTATGATAACCTTTTAGCCTTTTTCCTTCCTCTATACATGTCACCATTTTTCACTCTTTTAATCTTCCTTGCTCCACATTTACTAAACAAACGGTTCAGTTTTTTTTTTATTTCATCAATATTCAAGACCCACTCTTTTACCTTCAGTGTTGTTGGGTGGCAGGAAAAGAAACTAACAACGCCCTGGTGTGGGTCTCCAAATGGTCGGGGGTATGAGGGCGGTTGCCCTATACCCTGTGTTGATATGACAAAATATTAAAATATTAGGAAAAGAATATATATATATATATATATATATATATATATATATATATATATATATATATATATATATATATATAGAGAGAGAGAGAGAGAGAGAGAGAGAGAGAGAGAGAGAGAGAGAGAGAGAGAGAGAGAGAGAGAGAGAGAGAACTGGACAGACAGTTAAGTTTATGAAGACAAACAGCACCTCCCTCTCTGTCCGTCGTAAATTGCAAATCGTAAATATCGAATCGAAACAAAAATTGCACGGAACTCCATCGTTATGCAAATTCCTCTTCCCTTTACACGGGAAGGCAATACACATAACGAATGAAATGGAGGTAGAATCGACTGAAACTATAAGGATAAAATGTTTTGCAACTCCCATTTATGGCTGAAACAACGTGTATTGGTTCGTTTGAGAGAGAGAGAGAGAGAGAGAGAGAGAGAGAGAGAGAGAGAGAGAGAGAGAGAGAGAGAGAGAGAGCTCCCATTTAAGGCTAAAACAACGTGTATTGGTTCGTCTGACTGGAGAGAGAGAGAGAGAGAGAGAGAGAGAGAGAGAGAGAGAGAGAGAGAGAGAGAGAGAGAGAGAGAGAGGAGCTCCCATTTAAGGCTAAAACAACGTGTATTGTTCTGTCTGACTGGAGAGAGAGAGAGAGAGAGAGAGAGAGAGAGAGAGAGAGAGAGAGAGAGAGAGAGAGAGAGAGAGAGAGAGAGAGCTCCCATTTAAGGCTAAAACAACGTGTATTGGTTCGTCTGACTGGAGAGAGAGAGAGAGAGAGAGAGAGAGAGAGAGAGAGAGAGAGAGAGAGAGAGAGAGAGGCACTCAAGAAATAGAAAAAAAGGGGTAAAGAGATAATAACCAAGTAAGGAAATAAAACAGAACAGCAAAAGGGATGAAAAATGCAATAGTAAACATGATCCATCATCTAAAGTGATACAGAACAAAGCAATGCAACTGCTAATAATAAATATTAAAGCTTTAAAAATACGGCGAGGGTAACTGACCGATGTTCTAGAAAAATAAGAAAGACAATGAAACCCTCTTCCTAATTTTCAATAAACATGATTAAACGACAGACGTTCTAAAAAAATTTAAAAATTTTTTTTGATAATAAGGATCAAGCAATACAGTGATGTTCCTTGTTTTATTATTCATGATTAAATGACAGGCGTTTGGAAATTTTTTTGTTTCAATTAAGGATAAGGATATACAGTCAGGTGCCTTGTTCTTAAACTCGTCCTCCTCCTCACTTTTTTGTTTTGATTTTGTTCGTCAATTCCACCCTAACCCCATTTTCCTTTTATTTTATTCTGATCACTTGGCCGAAGGATAAACCTTATTGTTGAATAATTTTTTTGCTGATTAACAAAATTAAAACTTGAAAATCAGCAGGCCTGGGAGAAGCATCTATCACTCTTGACACTTCAGAAAATGATATTTATTATTCATATTCAGTTACATTTCACCAATTTCCATCCATTTTCCATTTAGAGCTTTGGGGATGTATGGATATATAAAGCATGTAGGAACTGAAATTATTTACGTCCTTGATAAATGACCATAGCCCCTGAGACGTCACTTTGCAAGAGATAATCAATCAAACAGTCATTTAATTAATCATGAGAGAGAGAGAGAGGGAAGAATGCTACACGGCTGGGCTGAAAGACAACAGGAAACAAAGGTCAAATTAAGAGAGAGAGAGAGAGAGAGAGAGAGAGAGAGAGAGAGAGAGAGAGAGAGAGAGAGAGAGAGAGAGAGAGAGAAATATTATTACAGCTATTTATGCTCCTCTTGCCATTTCACACAGCATAACCTAATATTTCAAGAGACCCTGTACACAGCATGAAAAAAAATCTTACACCAACATACATAAAAAAATCTTCCCCCAATAAATTTGAAAAACCTTATCCCAATATCCATGAGAAGACCTTACCCCAATATATATATGAAAAATTTTACCCCAATATACTTGGAAAAAATGTTACCACACACACACACACATATATATATATATATATATATATATATATATATATATATATATATATATATATATATATATATATATATATCTTACCCAATATACAAGCAAAAATCTTATCCCCATGTACACGAAAAAATCTGACCTCGATATACATGACAAAATCTTATTCCAATATACATGAAAAAACCTTACCCCAATATACATGAAAAATTTTACCCAATAAAAAATCTTATCCCAATAAACATGAAAAAATCTGATCCCAATACACATGAAAAAATCTTACCCAGTATACACAAAAATATCTCACCCCAAAATATATGGAAAATCTTATCCCAATATACATGAAAAATCTTTCACAATATACGTAAGAAAAATCTTATCCCAATATATATGAAAAGAATCTGAGCCAAACATTCATAATCTTGGTAAACATTCCATTGACACGATAACAAATCCCGTGGCTTTTGACACCGTTCAACTTGTCAAGTCAATTTTTGATCTCTATATTTTCCACCGAACTCAACAATTTCTGTTGTTACAATTCGCGTTTGAAGTGGAAAAATTACGAAGTAACACAGAAAACCAATAAGATAGTAACATTTCAAGATTATAATTTCTTCCAATTTTTGAATCTGAATAACAAAAAACATAATAATAATACTTGAAACTAATTATTTCTCAAACATTTTCAACCTGGATAACAAAAAACAATAAAAATAACACATAGCTCATAATTTCTCAATATTTTAATGTAAATAAAAAAGTAATATAATAATAACACTTAAAATTTAGTCATTTCTCACAACACCCAACAAAGCAATAACACTCAAAGTTGATATCTCACAATTTTTGAATTCGAATAATAATATACAATGACTCTGTAATGAAAGTTTTCAGACAGAACAATAATTCAAATTCCATTAATCCAATAATTTCAATTAACGTATTTCAAACAAATGAAAATCATTAACCCGAAACCAAGTTAAAAATTCACTTTAGTGTTGAATCACTCACGAAATCAAAACGGGGAAACAAAAGCCTCAGTTCACCTCTTAAAGGAAATAGGAAATAAAAAATAAATAAAAAACAATATATTTTCCCACTCTCTTAAAATCCCCTGGAAGATGAAGGCAAATCTTCAATTTCAGGCCTAAAATTACAAAGGGATACCGGTATTACAGACGATTACAGTCGTGATATTACATGGCAGGCAATTTCAGCCGAGACCGTCATTATCTGACACGACTAATCTGGCATTGCTAACACAAGCAGTCGACTCGTAATCGAGTTAGGATAATTATCTATTAATTGTCTTTGCCAATAATCTCCGTCAGATTGCTTATCCTGCGAAAATAACGCAGGGATGTATTTACCGTACATGAAAATGCTTTGCCAGAAAACAAGGAATGTGATGAGAGAGAGAGAGAGAGAGAGAGAGAGAGAGAGAGAGAGAGAGAGAGAGAGAGAGAGAGAGAGATTCAACTTCCAATCTCATTCTCCACGAACATTTATAAATTTATTATCCTTTTCATCTATCATTATTTAATTAATGTAAAATTATGTGAACATTTAAGAATTTACCATCCCTTGCAAATACATACATACATACATACATACAGTGTATATATATATATATATATATATATATATATATATATATATATATATATATATATATATATATATAGAGAGAGAGAGAGAGAGAGAGAGAGAGAGAGAGAGAAGGCCTTCATATTCTTCAAAACTGTTCCGGAAAATGGCGCAACTTCCACCTTCAAATTTTTACTCAAATTCCCAATTTGCGCCGCCAATCCCGAAACTCCGGCAATTTTTCGTCAAGCTAGACCGACCCCGTCCCGGGCACACCCCCAGCAACAAACCCCCACCCCTGGGGTTCCTTCTCAACCCTGAAGGTTAAAATTTTGGGGAAGATTGTTTCCCGGACATGCGTTCATCTCTCTCTCTCTCTCTCTCTCTCTCTCTCTCGTGGTATTCGGGCTTTTGGCAGTTTTTTGCTCCTGTTTATCTATAAGATTCCTCATCTCTTCTCAAGTTACATCTGCTTAAGAATACGTTGATAAAGGTTTCTTATAATTGCTTTTACACAAGCATAGGCTAATGCTTTCGAGTAATTTATTTCGTAACCCCCTCCCTCCCCACAAATTCGCGTAAGGCAAGCGTATTCTCTGCTAGACGAGTCTTATTATTAAAGCACACTATTCTGTATTTTTTCGGCGTATGAATTCGTACTTCCGTTATTTCTTTTCCACTCTTCTGTTGGCGTAAGAATTTCCTTTTTTATTCTCTCTCCCTCTCTCTTCTGTGACGATGAGCATCCTTTTCTGTAGACAATTTATAATCTTTTATAAATGATTTTGTACTTCCATGGCTTCTCTCTCTCTCTCTCTCTCTCTCTCTCTCTCTCTCTCTCTCTCTCTCTCTCTCTCTCCTGGGTTAAAAAAAGAAGCCCCTGGAAGGGGAAGCCATTTTTTCCTCCCCTTCTTTCCCCGAAACCTGACAGAGCTCTCCAATGGCAGGATCACGATGTCACAAGCGAACATCACATCTCCAGAGACTCGGTAAACACAGCCTCTCTTGTCAAATTCACTTCACAAGCCTTATGGGATTGGAGGCGCTCAGGTGTTTGGCGGTGGTGGTGAGAGACATAGAGAATGTGGTGGTGGCGGTGTTGGTGGTGATGCTGGTGATGGTGGTGAAGAAGGGAAAGAGCAATATGTTCACTTGATAGGGAAGGGCTCCACTGTATAAGTCAATGAAATATTTTCATTTAAATCGATGACACAAGGACGAAGCCACTGTGTATGAATTGTCCACGGTATCAGTCCCTTGATGCACTTTCAATGAATAATAATAATAATAATAATAATAATAATAATAATAATAATAATAATAATAATAATAATAATGTTTCTAAAAAAAGTTCTCTCCCCTAACAAAAGATGCTTCTAGAGAAAACATGGCAGTCGGTGAAACAGTCTTCCTTCAAAATAATGATAATAATAATAATAATAATAATAATAATAATAATAATAATAATTTTCAAAGGAAGTTCTCTCCGTTAAAAAAAAAGAGATTCTACAGAAAACAACACAACGAGTGAAACGGTATTCCTTTCTTCCATACTGAAGTAAAGATGAATCTGTAGCATCAGTTACTTGTAAACCTCAACATTAACATGTCGACTCAAACACCAAAACAACCCCTCCACCAATCCCAAGCCCCTTCCCTCCCCCCTACTCCCCTCTACTTAAACCTGAGGCACTCATCTCTTGCAAGCCCTCCACACCTATGTTAATAAGGATCTTTCGTGCCGTCATTATCATCATTATTAATATCTATTTTAATAACAAAGAAGAAAAGAACTTACTGAAGCAAACAACAGGAAGAATATTTTGATGGCAGTCTTAAACAATGACGCATCTCTCTCTCTCTCTCTCTCTCTCTCTCTCTCTCTCTCAGAGAAAGAGAGAGAGGGAAAGCTGGAAGGAGAGCAGCCGATGATGAATTTCCAAGAATTACACTGAATATGACTTGTACATTTACCCAGCGGTAAAGGGCTCTCTCTCTCTCTCTCTCTCTCTCTCTCTCTCTCTCTCTCTCTCTCTCTCTCTCTAACACTTCTTCCCTTCAGGTAAATGACCTCTCAGAAGCCTTCAACCTTACACGATCCCTGCTCCAACAAAACATTTAATTTCCTGATTTTTTTTCCTTCAACATACTTGTCTCCCTCCACTTCCGGCGACGGTCTATAGACCACGATGCCCCATTCTCCGGGCTTACCTCTAATTTGAAAATACCTTCTTTTTTCTGTCTTCCTAAAATTCTATGTATGTATGTAAGGATATGTATAAATAGTAAGCATGTACGATGCTGAAAATCATCTTAAATAATAGCCCCTATACAACCAATAATTTGACTGTGTCAAGCTTAATTCCTAAAAGATCAAATAACAGCTATTTAATAACAAAATATAAAAAAAAGACTTACTTAAGAATATTTATAAATATGAACATGTCTGAATAGTAAGCACATATATGGTTATATTCCCTCATGCCTTATTTGTCGAAACTCCTAAGTTTAAAGTTCCACATCCCCACCTGAAGGCAATTTAATAACAACTGAAATAGTTTATCTGGAGGCCATGATCGAGCTCAGAATATGACTGGGAAGTAATATTCATGTATACGGTTATAAATTCCGTTCCTACATTCCCATATAAATATATTTTGTTTAACGTTTCAAGTCCTATGTAAGAATAATTTAATATCCTCGTATAAAAAGCCTTTCCTTGAATTTCAAGAACATGCTTTAACATACATGCAAATAGGTATAAAGTCATTTCCCATATTTATCCTTTCAACTGTATACAATGAAAGATAATGACATATTTTAAAGCCATAATTAAAATTATGAATCATGTAACAATTAAAACTCTTATCTCCTTACTACTTACAAGTTCAGCAAAGCCCCTTTACAAAAAGTAATAAAAAAAAATATATGAACGTTTCATTAAAAGAACAAACTTTAAATTCTAGTTTATTTAGTTTAAATCTGCTTCAGACTGAACAGAGCCAATGTAAAACCACCCAGTCATATTTACAGATTGGATTGATTGACAAAATCATTCCAATTTCGTGAATTGAAATCTCAGTGATTATCTCAAAATACTGGTCCCAGTCAAGGGTCTATGTACTACCAAAAATATCCAAGACATGAATATATCTTTTAAATGGTTTCATCTCCGTGAGGTGAGGACTACTGCGTTGAGGTCCACGTATTCAAATCATTTAATAATGTGCATTTAGAACTATTAACTTATGTTGTATTATTTTTCTTTCCTCTCTCCAAGCCAGCTGCGAACCTGAGCATTCGACTAACAACCACGTACAACATTCATTGCTTAGGTCAACAGCGGCATGCTAGAATTAAAAAACAAGGTCCTATATCGTTCCTTTCATCAAGTAGTTCATGGATGGAATGCAACTCCCTCGGTCGTGATTGGACAATGGTACCGTTGCTCCATGAGGCTAGGGGAGAGAGAGAGAGAGAGAGAGAGAGAGAGAGAGAGAGAGAGAGAGAGAGAGAGAGAGAGAGAGAGAGAGAGAGAGAAGTTAAGGTACTTTACAGAATATGCATGGATTATTATATCACATTCTGGAACTACCGACGTCACAAAAAAGGCTGAGAGAGAGAGAGAGAGAGAGAGAGAGAGAGAGAGAGAGAGAGAGAGAGAGAGAGAGAGAGAGAGAGAGAGAGCATAACCCACACCAAATAAGAGTCTCTAGTCTTCTAGTCAAACACAGAAATTCCCTGTTAGTAATCAAAAGCCACGGTTGCTCCGACAGTGCTCAACTTGTCATTATTTTTCTCTGAGGTTCTCCTCATCCTCCACAGTTTAAGGACGTGCACTTTCAAGGACTAGCCAACCCCTTGAAGGACCACTTTCTTTTTTACCTCTCTCTCTCTCTCTCTCTCTCTCTCTCTCTCTCTCTCTCTCTCTCTCTCTCTCTCTTTCCCTTACGAGCGCTGCCACTAGTTCTGAGTAAGCTTCCTTTTCAGGGGGGCGTTTTTACTTCTTGTTATGTCTTCCCCTTTCATGGCAAGCGGATGGGGGAAGAAGGATTCCCTTTGGAAATTATCTTTTTTGGTTTTAACATACTCATTCCGTCATATACATCATACAGATATATACATATACATCCACACGTGTATACACACACAAATATATATATATACATACACGATAATATTTTGCCATTAATTCACACGTGAATTTCTTATACTTTCTCTTATTACGACACCCCATAATATATCTCTTGATGGTTGAATGGATAAGTCACAGTCATCCCAGTACTGAACCCATTTGGCTGAGGTTCGAACCTTATTATTTATACTATCCTTTTCGGTACGGGTTATTCCGAAGTTTAAGTGAACTTAAAAATAAGGGAAATTTGTGGCTTTATATAAACATATATACATGAATATCTTACATATAAACTTGCATATATACGCATTTATGTATGTATAAAGCTGTACTCTTTTCTGACTTCGTGTATTCCAACACCTTCCACTATTTAAAACGTAGGGCTTTCTTTGCTTACTACTAAGTTATCTCTCTGTCTCTCTGTCTCTCTGTCTCTCTCTCTCTCTCTCTCTCTCTCTTTATTTCCCGTTCTCGCTTCATACTCCATTCTCGATCACTTTTCCAATGAAGTTCTTTCCTTTCTCGCAAACGTGTCTTGCAGATCTTATATTTCTCTCCCCCTGAACAGGAAATGAGAAGTCCAGTGAAAGACGTTTCCAGGGGGCGAATCCAAGATAGTCGTCAGAGAAGATGCCAGCAGAAAACACACACACCCACACACACAAAAACACAGTGTCTTCAAAATTCAAGTACTAAATATACTCGCAGAGAGAGAGAGAGAGAGAGAGAGAGAGAGAGAGAGAGAGAGAGAGAGAGAGAGAGAGAGAGAGAGAGAGAGTCATGTAAAATTTAAATAAAAACCAACAACCGACAGAAAATATGAAAATACATAATCCACTACTAAACAGAAGCAATCGTAAAAACTAAAATAAAAGATTACTAATAAGAATCCTCTAAATGCATCAAAATGCTACACCCAGTGCCCTCTGTATTCTACAATCCCTACATGCACTTCCTGTAGTTTTGTTTGATTAAAACATTACAGGAACACTGAAATCACACCTCTTTAATTCTGTACCTCAACGGACCCAACGTCTGGGAGTAGAGATATGGAGGAATAAAATATCATGGAAGCATTTAAACCTTGCAAGATGAATCGAATGCTTCTATGTATCTTACTATTCATGCTTGAGAACAGACAATGGAACGTGAATAAGGATACAAAGAATGGAAACAAGAATGAAATCCATCATCCATCCATCATAGGATCGTGAATCCATCTGTCCATCACAAGATCTTCAAACCATCTATCCATGACAAGACCTATCCATTATTAGATCTTTAATCCACCAATCCATCATAAAATCTTCAATTCATCTACCCATCAAAAGTTCTTCAGTTCATCTATCCATCACAAGACCTTCAATCCATCTATCCACTGGCATAAAGCACTCAAAGACCTCTTAGATTTCCAAGATAGAAGACACCATCGAAAGACAGTTTTGAAATTGAACGGCGAACTGCCAACGCTTCCCAGAGCCTTCTCGACTACCTTGGGCAAATATTAACTCTAAAAACGTTACAAGCTGATACAATCTCATATCAAAAATGGACAGATGAAAGTTTTAATAATTTATTGGCTCATTAAAGGTGCCATTCCCTTAGCCAGAGCCCACCGACTTCAATCTACTTATCAAAAGTTTCCGAACTTGGAAAGGAAACAGAGCATGGTTGTCATTACGATGATGATGATGATGATGATGATGATGATGATGATGATGATGATGATGATGATGATAATAATAATAACAATAATAATAATAATAATAATAACTCCCATTATTATGCACATTTACTGATACAATTGCTGAAGGGGAACATGGAAATACACCAATAATAATAATAATAATAATAATAATAATAATAATAATAATAATATACAAAACAGGATAGATGTCAGACATAAGAAAATGCTGACTTTAAAAAAAGTAATTCCATCTTTCCCCAACCCTCTTTCTGAATGTGTGTAAACTTGAAATTCGGAATCAAAATAACCTCTAGACCTTTAAATAATTTTCACCTGACTAAAAATGACGCCTTTTTTTATCATAATAATAATAATAATCTCTCTCTCTCTCTCTCTCTCTCTCTCTCTGGTTCTCTCGTCATCCGCAACATACAATTCCTGTGTTCACCTGAATACCACTTGCCAAGGTTATATAAGGTAAATACCAACATCCCTATCCCAGAATACCATGACCTTATCTCATGCAAAGACCTTTTCCTACCCTCCCAGATCTGACCTTTCTGAAGGTCGCGTCTACGTCAGGGGTTTGATAAGAAAAGTTGCGTGAGTTAATTGGTTATTTTAGTTTCATGAAGATTTAATATATGACATGACAGAATGTTGATGTAAGTGGCAACTAAATGAGAGAGAGAGAGAGAGAGAGAGAGAGAGAGAGAGAGAGAGAGAGAGAGAGAGAGAGAGAGAGCACATCAAAGAATATGCATGGGTTTTATGTTTTTGCATTATCCCGCAATGAGAGTGAGATAGAAGTGCCTCAAAGAATATGCATGAGTTATACATTCTTGCATCACTTTATAACGTAATAACCGAGAGAGAGAGAGAGAGAGAGAGAGAGAGAGAGAGAGAGAGAGAGAGAGAGAGAGAGAGAGAGAGAGAGATTTAAAAGAATATGCGTATGCTATAAAATCATATTCTTGAATAACCGGCAACATAATAAGAGACTAAAGGTGCCTAAAAGAATATGCTTCTGGCATATATTCTTGCATTCTCCGACATAACTGAGAGAGAGAGAGAGAGAGAGAGAGAGAGAGAGAGAGAGAGAGAGAGAGAGAGAGAGAGAGAGAGAGAGAGGTTAAGGTACTTTAATTTACACTAGAGTCTTCCTCTTCTCTGTTTTCCACACTTCTATCCTTCTCTTTCTCATTTACTTTCCCCCTTCGTTCTTTTTCTCTCCTCTCTTTCTCCTTCTTCCTCCTCCTTCGTACCCAAAAAGCTTTAATCCAATCACTTGCATCTTGCTTTCTGCGGGATGGTTGGAAAAGGAGAAAAGGAACTGCTGCTACAGCGTCGTGGAATATTACATTCTCTCTCTCTCTCTCTCTCTCTCTCTCTCTCTCTCTCTCTCTCTCTCTCTCTCTCTCTCCTGGAATATGTGCAACTTTCTATACTGTATACAGAGATATAAATGTGCACTATTCCTATAGCTTGTCTATCTGTTAGGAAATTTATAACTAATAATATAGCTGCAATTTTATAATTAAATACATGTTTATATGTAAGTATGGATGTATGCCTATATATACATATATATATATATATATATATATATATATATATATATATATATATATATATATATATATTATATTTGATTATATATATACATACATACACACACACGCACACACACACACACACACACATACACACACACACACATATATATATATATATATATATATATATATATATATATATATATATATATATATATATATATGTACAGTATATGTATAATTCTTGTGCAAGTTTGTTTCTATTTCGCTCCACTGATTAATTTACGTTCTATCAATAGAATATCTGTTCTTCTGAAATCTATTCGTTTCTGCAAACACATCACAACAGCTTTAAACAATGCAAATAAAAGCAAAGGTGGCCGCTGAATTTATTATACCCTTCAAACGATTCGATGCCTTCCACTAATGCATCCACTTCAATAAAAGTGGTTGTAAATATTTAACAAGCCTCAACTTATGGCGAAGTAAAAAGTTAGTGAATACCATTCGGAATTGTCGTCGAAATACTGATTATTCAGATAAAAAACTACCATTCCCCTGTCCGGGTATTAAACAGAAACACGAAAATTATTAAAAACTTAAGACTTATCATGTAAAATTTTCAAGTTCGCAATATATTTGAGTGATATGCTCCCTTGATGAAAGCCAAACTCTAATGGATGCATAAACTACAGTTAAATTTTACATAAGTAAAAAAAACACGAATGCTTAATTTATACATTAGTAACTAGTAATGATTCATTAATGTACCTCCACCATTTTAATGATATTCAAAGTCATTAAGTTTTACAGGCGTTGAAAAAGTCTACGCATCCATCACGCCACATTTCACTTACACTTGCTGACTTTGCAATGCGGAGGAATATCCAACTTTACTTGTGTTATTTGAATTCTTAATGTAGGTTTCTGAAGCAATACATACTATTTATCAACCTATATATACAAACATACATACATACACATACACACATATAAATAAGTGTCTCATGAATCAATTCGGCTTTTTCCACTCAATTTCATTGAAAAAAAATTTAAAATTTTCACTACCAATATCACAGATCGTACCAAGAGTCTTCCGTACAATTTATACTCTGTTATTATCATTAATTTTATTGTTAATTATTATTATTATCATCACTATTAATTACTATCAACCATATACAATGATTTTTTATAAACAGATTTTTTCATCATAGCTTTCTTCACCATCAACAGTCTGTATCACATTCACTATCCAACACAACTAAAATCGAAAGGAATAACCTTGCACCACCCACCCATCCATCTCCCCCCACCCCACCCCTCCACTGTAAACATCACCTCACATCAAATACCAATCCACAAGAACGAAGGGGGAGGGGAGAGAGAGGGAGGATGAAACATTGGAGGGCTTAATACAACATCGCTTCAAAGCGTGATTGCATTGCAACATGAGAGAAGCAGAGAAGTGGGGGAGGATTGTTACAGGTTGGAGGGGGGGGGGGAGGATTCTAGATTTGCAACACTTGGTTAAGCAGAGCATAAATTCAAGTTGTTACTTGGAAAGGAGTCAAGGAGGCTTGTTAAGAGTTTGTTTATTCCGTGGAAAATTTTCATTGCAAATCTTCTAATAATTAGTAACCAATGATGGATGAGCTTCATAATTCGTGCAAGGAGAACAATAGCATCAAGAACAATAATAATATAAAAAAAGGGAACTGATATTTGATTTTTAAAAAACTACAGTGTACTTCAGGCTCTCTCTCTCTCTCTCTCTCTCTCTCTCTCTCTCTCTCTGAAGGCCCT
Source organism: Macrobrachium rosenbergii (assembly GCF_040412425.1). Classification (NCBI taxonomy): domain Eukaryota; kingdom Metazoa; phylum Arthropoda; class Malacostraca; order Decapoda; family Palaemonidae; genus Macrobrachium; species Macrobrachium rosenbergii. Next base: position 46,741,391 of record NC_089765.1, on the reverse strand, counting down.
TTCATTATCTGATCCCAGGTGGAATCACCTCGGAAATGAATTATTAATGACGCCAGAGAGAGAGAGAGAGAGAGAGAGAGAGAGAGAGAGAGAGAGAGAGAGAGAGAAGACCAATTCTCCTTTATTAAGTACCAATCGCCACCCACGCCGTTCCCCAGGGTATCACTCTCTCCAGACCCACCAAAACGACATCTGAGATCAGTGAGAGGAACAGCCGCCCACGTCCACGCCCACGTCACCTTTAAAGAAGCACCCGACGATCAAAAGAACAGCCCGAGCGAAGTCTTGAGGGCAAAGTCGGGGAGGTTTCCTTTGGTCATATCAACCCTATCACGGCTGACGTCGGATTCTTTTTCTTTTTGCCTTTATTCTTCAGAAGACAGAATGGCTGGTACGAGGAAACCCCGGCTTTGCCTCACCGTTCTTCAGGCTGAATAGAACGGGCAAGGGAGCCGTTGCAAAGGCAAATCCCGACTATTATTACTACTGCTACTACTATAATTACCATGAGAGATAGAATACACTTTAAAGGTCAAATAAAAGAGAATACAAAACAAACCTAGACAAGCTATCTTGCACAAATGACAAATGAAAAAAAGGAAATAAAATAAAAAAAATATAACTTTAAAGGTTAACAGCGCCATTGGCATCAAATTTATAAAAAAGTGTAGTAAATGATTATAAGAGAACAAGACGAGACACTGTAAGTAAATATGAAAATAGAAAGAAAGAACATTAGAACCAAATAAATAGAACATAGTGGACTGGTTGAAACGTCAGTAAAAATGTTAAATAGAGAAACAACTTTGCAGAAATGACTCCCTTCTTAATAACACCAAGCTATATTCGGATACCAACAGTCCTTGTTATGCTCACTAAAAAATAAAATAAAGGCATGTCAATGAATAATGCTATATCTACAATAACTATAAATGATGGGTATTCTGCACATTAAAGGAAGGAAAAATATAATGAGACGGAGGTGTAGGGGATGGAGGAGGAGGAGGAGGAGGAGGAGGAGGAGGAGGAGGAGGAGGAGGAGGAGGAGGAGGAGGAGGAGGAGGAGAGGTTGTGATGGTTACTGTCAATACCTAAAATGAAGAACACGTTTCTATGAAAAAAAAAAAAAAGACATCCTCTGTAAGATGTCTATTCACAAAATGAAAAATGAATGCGTACAGAGAGAGAGAGAGAGAGAGAGAGAGAGAGAGAGAGAGAGAGAGAGAGAGAGAGAGAGAGAGAGAGAGAGAAAATAAAATCTCGATTCATCTACAGTGTCTATACTTGAAAAAATAAATAAAAATAAAAACAAACTAAACCTGCAAGGAAAAGGCAAACCTTGGCGAGAACGCAGAAAGACAAGAAAAAAATAAAAACAAGACAAAAAGAAAAAAATGGGGCAAAAGCCAGGAAAAAACGTAACCCATTTGCATTTTATTTGGTAGCTCGGGAGGACCACGAAATTGCAAAACCGTACCAAATAAGAAGCTAAAAAAAGTGGGCGGCGAAGGAGGAAGAACCGGGTGCCAGGACCGACGAGCTTCAGCAGTGGCCAACCGGTGCCATAATGGCCGAGTGCCACCTCACGGCCACCATACGAGTTGAAGGATATGCCACGGGCCTCCTTCCCTCCTGCTGTGGATTTAAAGGCCACAGGTGCTGCGCAAGGTATGGGGGACTATAACGCCTCAGTCAATATATGATAGTGGCTGTAGAACAATACTGAGAGAGAGAGAGAGAGAGAGAGAGAGAGAGAGAGAGAGAGAGAGAGAGAGAGAGAGAGAATTGGCAGGTGATGAGTGATAGGTTAATGGTTCTCGTCTATCAGTTAATAACGGGAATGAAGTTTCATAATTGGCAAATCATATTACTTAAAAAGACCTGAAGTGTAAAGACGAAAAAGTAAATAAAATTAATAAAATAAGCTTTTAGCCACAACAAACAATACTTAATACACACGAAAACGTTATATATATATATATATATATATATATATATATATATATATATATATATATATATATATATATATATATATATATGTGTGTGTGTGTGTGTGTGTGTGTGTGTGTGTGTGTGTGTGTGTGTGTGTTTGTAAAGCCTGATTAACTTTCACTAGACGAAATTTAAACAAAGCAAGGCTCCCATTCATCTATCGGACATCGCTGTTACATAACTTCCAGTCACATTTATATTCCGGGGTCCTTACGCTAATAAATCACTGAGAAATCATCCTCTACTTACCAATCAGGATACTTTGGTTCTCAACATCCCATTCGAAAGTACAGTGTGACAGACGTACCTGTAAAGAAGAAAATGACAATTAGATATGGAACATAACTCATCAATGTTAATATAAAATCTTAATGAGAGAGAGAGAGAGAGAGAGAGAGAGAGAGAGAGAGAGAGAGAGAGAGAGAGAGAGAGGGAATTACTATTTTTTCAATTTACATATCGAAGTAAATACCCTGAAGAAGGAAAGACACTTCCCGTACCTAAATGATAGACCAGAATTTTTCAAGACGGCTGGGAAAGCAAAGTCCCGTGAAAACTGAAAAGGGAAGAGAATTATAACGGAAAAGGAAAGAGAACCAAAAGGGGAAAGGGAAGAGAATTACAACGTCAAAGGGATTAGAATTAAGAAGGAGAAGGGGACGAGAACTAAAATCGGCAAAGGGATTAGAATTAAAACGGTAAAAGGAAGAGAATTAAAACGGACAGGGGAAAGGAATTTAAACGGGAAAGGGAAGAGAATTAAAAGGAAAAGGAAGGAGAATTAAAACGGAAAAGGGGACGAGAATTAAAAAGGAAAAGGGAGGAGAATTAAAACAGTAAAGAGCGGCGAATAACTGAAAAGGGAGGAGAACGAAAACGCTACAAGGAAGAGAATTAAATCGCAAAAGGGAAGAGAATTAAAACGGAAAGGGGAAGAATCCTTCAGCATGACAAAGAAGGGAAACAGTATGACCCCACCCAATGAAACGGAACTCTCTCCCACAACATCTCTGATAAGTGCGACGAAACTTTCCAACTCCGCCAGACAACGGGCTACGGAGGTCGAAACGCGACGCGGGACGGCTCGTTAGTCCGCTTTCACGGGGTCATTTGGCGACGCCGTTAGCGAGGTATTTTGGCAAATGAACTTAATACAATTGAAAGTTTAACATCCCCCCCCCCCCTCCCCGCCACCGTATGAGGAATGTTACCACTATTACGAGTCATTAGCGTTAAAAAGCGGAGTCATATACTAAATGTCAAAAGGAAAGATGGAGGTATGGTTATTTAAGTGCTGAATTATTTGGCTTTGCGCATGAGCAGTTACGGACGTACTGGCTATTTACTGCATAGTTTTTCCTGTATATATATATATATATATATATATATATATATATATATACATACATACATACATACATATATATATATATATATATATATATATATATATATATATATATATATATATATATATATATATATATATATATATATATATATATATATATATATATATATATATATATATATATATATATATACACATAAACATACATACATATATATACTGTATATAAAATGTGAGAGTAAATTATTATACAAACATTCTATTTCACATATTATAAAGGTGCATATTCGTATCTCTGTTTGCGGAAGTTTCCAAGAAAACATCAGTACTTATATGTATATGATATATAAAATATTTTCCTTCAGAACCACAAACAAAATTAGGGAGCAAAAAGATTCACATCTAAAATAACAATAATAATATATCAGTGACAGAGGTAAAGGGTCATTAAATAGTATGACTAAAGTTGTTCCAAAATACTGCGTAAAATTCTGACATAAACGACAATAATCCATCACATTAAAAAATAAACGCAAGAACTAAATAACAAAAAAAAATCCATTAAAATAAAACAACAAACAGCTAATTATTTTTTATCTAGTCCACGTACAGTTCAGTTTAAAAATGGACTACAAAATAGTTTTACGTGCAAGCACACACACACACACACACACACACACTTTCAGAGCCGTCTCTGCACTAGACTGAATGTTTTTTTGTATCATTAATATCCATTAATATCAAAATAAAATATTCATATGTTCATAATATGTTCATAACTAAAGATTCTTAATTTTCAACAAAAGCAAAAAAAGGCTTGATCACAGAACTTACTGCGATAAATATATGAAGCTCATGAAATCTGAAAACTATAAAAGATTATTTCTTTTATCTACCAGTGATTCTTTTATGTACTGATGACATTTAAAACAAGTGCTCTAAGCATTTCGTCTCATCTTTACTTGGAAATACAATTTTTTATAACTCTCTAAAAAAAGAAACTTGAGGATGAAAGCATAAGCTACATAAGAAAAATCTATTTAAATAATTTTTTAAGCAATGCATTAATGACTAGCTTCGTAATACACAATAAACTGTACTTTTACGAAGACTTGAAAACTGGAAAATTTATATTAAAAAATAACTTTTTCTAATGTTAACCGATTTAAAGAATTATAGCTAATTGATCTTTCACTGAATAATGTTGATAGCAAAGAAAATCAATATTTCTGAATAACACTCGCAACAAAAGCCTTGCAGCAAGATCAATGTTTCTGTCTTTACAGCTATCCTCTCTCTCTCTCTCTCTCCTTAATGCTTTAGTAACTCTGTCATTCAGTGCTTTGGTGACAATTTCGTTTTTGTCTGTCTCTCTCTTTGTCTTTTGTCTAACCTTTTGTAATGTTTTCATCTATATGTCTCTCTCTCTCTCTCTCTCTCTCTCTTCTCTCTCTCTCTCTCTCTCTCTCTCTCTCTCTCTCTCTCTCTCTCTCTCACACACACACACACACACACAATTTCGAATCTGATTCAAAATATTAATGGCAAAAGCAATCGATATTTATGAAAACTTCACAAAAAGCCTTTCAACAATATTGGTATTTCTGTCTTCATAATCATATTTCCTCTCTTTCAGTCTCTCTCTCTTTCACTCCCTCTCCCAATTTCGCCAGATAGCACAGCAATTTGTCCGATTCACTAACACTTTGCATTTAAGCGGAAAAAAGCAAAAACACCAAAAAAAAAAAAAAAAAAAGTAATCCGGATTCATATTAGCAGCAAAAACACTCGGTAATACCATTTCTGAATATACACAAACACAGATCTCCCGAATTACCCGAGAAAAATAATCTAATGAGCTTTACGAGCGTATCCGAATACAAGGATTTTGGGGAATTATGAAATCTGAACATTTACTGGGACGGTTAGCATTATGAGAGAGAGAGAGAGAGAGAGAGAGAGAGAGAGAGAGAGAGAGAGAGAGGTCCACTACTGTCATACATATTTGTGTTTATATATTTATATATATATATATGTGTGTGTATATATATATATATATATATATATATATATATATATATATATATATATATATATATATATATATATATATATATATATATATATATACATATACTGTATAGGTGCATATTTAGATTACCATTTCAGAGGAAAACTAAGACAAGAGTCACTGCTATAATCTTCCTTTAACTGCAGAAATAAGAATGAGCTTTAGGTGCATCAGACTTTCCCAGAAGTAGTTTCAAAAAGCTTTAACATACTCACACACACGCGCGCGCGCGCGAACAATGCACAATAACTGTCTTATACCAATACATTGAACACTTAAATAGACTGGTTAACATTTAAGAATCAAGTATGTTCGTATATATACATTTAAATGTAAATTTAAAAAAAATATACTGGCTAAGATTCGACGAAGATCACCAACATGAAATCTGTAAGATACAAAGAAAACGCGTCTGGTCACCAAGGAAACATGTCGAACATAAAAAAAATATTTGGAATACAAACGAAGCATAAAGAAAAATATCGATGACAATCGAAAACTTAACAAATTAATATCAAAATATAAAACTACGACTAAGGGACATTCGAGAGAAAGCACTGGAATACATATTATGCTCGGCACAGCCACTTTCCCCTCTCTCCAGATATTAAACGAAACCACAAACACGACCGAAAAAATAGGGAAATAAATAGACACTTAAAAATAAAACAATGGGAAGAGAAGAGGGGAAAACCAGGGGAAACCTTCTCTTAAAACATACTTTGCCCTCAACGTAATGAGCGAATTACGGCAGCCGCAATTAGGAAGCTACGGGGAAGAGGAGGGGAGAGAGAGAGAGAGAGAGAGAGAGAGAGAGAGAGAGAGAGAGAGAGAGAGAGAGAGAGAGCCACAAGTGTTAATAGGAGTTAAGCACACTTTCACTGTCATCTGAGCATTAAAAGAAGGAGAGAGAGAGAGAGAGAGAGAGAGAGAGAGAGAGAGAGAGAGAGAGAGAGAGAGAGAGAGAGGTTCAAACCTCTCACGGCATTCTACACCAACAGAAGTTTCGACTAAGCTAGAAACTTCCTTCTCCCAATAATAAAAAAAAACAACATGGCAGGAAAAGTGCGCACCTCCCCTCCCAATGGAAAGGCAGGCACCCAAGTCGTTATAACGCAGAGAGAGAGAGAGAGAGAGAGAGAGAGAGAGAGAGAGAGAGAGAGAGAGAGAGAGAGAGAGAGAGAGAAATAGGGGAAATTCATCGGTCGTTATACAGAGGGCAAGAGGGGAATCTACCGAACGCTGGCACCGGGGGAAAGAAAGGAAATCTATCGGTCGTTATACCTGGGGAAAGAAGGGAAGGGGAAATCTATATAAGGGAGAGAAGAGACTGACTGAATTTGCACGTCGACGCGAGGACTGAAAATCTATTTTCATAATTACCTGTCGTGGGAATTATCAATACATGAGGATTACGTTGCCGGTATCTCTCTCTCTCTCTCTCTCTCTCTCTCTCTCTCTCTCTCCTCCATTGTTTTTTTTGAGAACTGTTCCGTTCTCTTTCACCTCATTTCTCTCTTATTCAGTGCTTTAGTGATTTCCGTTTCTCCGTGCTCTCTCCCTCTATGTTAACGCCTCTCTCTCTCTCTCTCTCTCTCTCTCTCTCTCTCTCTCTCTCTCTCTCTCTCTCTCTCTCTCTCTCTCTCTCTTTGGAGTGCGTTTCCCACACGGTTAAATAATTCCCTTAATTGCCTCAATTATAATTTTTGTCACTAGGCGCTGCTGTAATGATCTTTCCCTCTAAATATTCGGGGCATTTTAAACGAATTCCCTAAGCATTCCATTACCTACGAGGGGGAAAAGCTGGAAGAGAAAGAAAACACACACCCCCCCAAAAAAAACACCCAAATTCATTGCATTTACTCGCGCGACCTCTCGTCCGAGTCGTTTTTTTTTCGGCGCAAAATTTCTCAAAAAACGGACGCAAATGAGATCATTTACGGGCGAGGCTAAAAAACAAGAGAAAAACAACTAAAAAACAAAGGCAAACTTAAAAAGAAAACACACAGGCAAAACAAAATCACTCCCTTTAAAAGCAAGGCGTTGTTTTTCAGCGTGGAATTGCTTAAAACACTTACAGGACACCATTTAAAAAACACAAAGTAAAAACAAAGTAAAGAAAAATTAAATCGTCCCAGTTACTGGCGAAACTTTGTTTGCGAGTTATTTTTCCACGCGGCGCTCCTAAAAAAAACACGATATCATTTGAAATGGAAGAATGGCGCCATTGTCATCTAACAGAATTACATTCGTTTCATAAATAGTTGGGTCAATGAACACCAAATTACCCTTCATTATCAACAATGCCATGGCTTTACTAACCCTCATTAATTTCCAGAGTTTTTATTACATCAGGTTTAATAGGAGAGAGAGAGAGAGAGAGAGAGAGAGAGAGAGAGAGAGAGAGAGAGAGAGAGAGAGAGAGAGAGAGAGAGAGATTGTTATATATTCGATCGAGCTGTTTAAACATGCACTCAAAACCTATTCCAGTCCATTTACAATGTAAATGCAAGTCCACACGCACGTGTTCTCTCTCTCTCTCTCTCTCTCTCTCTCTCTCTCTCTCTCTCTCTCTCGCGCGCGCGCGCGCTGGCGCGCCCGCACACACACACACACACACACAATTAGGGATGTTCGTTTATCAACAAACAACTGTTTCCCAAGGCATGGTTTCCTATACAGGGTGGAAATATGGAGTACCTTTTGTAAAGCATATGTTGAGATTATTAAATTCAAGCAGGACGACTTTTAACCACAAAAGTCTTTGTGACGCAAAGACTTGATGTCCAAGTCGACGCGACATTTTCTTACCATTTTAAGATGACGAGTTAATATGACTCCTATTCATTGCAATGAATTGTGGCTAATTTAATGTGTTGTGATATAAAGTAACGCCATTTTCATATTACGTAATAAAAGCTAAGACCATCCTAGTCTATTTGAAGAAGTTACGCGAAATGTATCCAAATGATCAGAACATCATGGAAACAAAGAGTTCGATTGTCTTTATGAAAATTTGGCTATAAACATATGTACTGGGGCACTTTCAGCCATTCAGTGCCTACAGTGCACCACGTAAGGTACACTAACGGCACTAACTCCCTACAGGGAGAGCGAAAAGAAAGGGAAAGGGACAAGGCCACTTCTACACACTTGGTAATTAAAAGACCAAAGAAATAATTCATGAAAATAAGAAAATGTATAAATGAAGGACGATATGTCATAACATTACCGATAGCACTGACAAAAATAGGTTCTCGTACAAGATAACCTCTCTCTCTCTCTCTCTCTCTCTCTCTCTCTCTCTCTCTCTCTCTCTCTCTCTCTCTCTCTCTCTCTCTCTTTCTCTCTTATTTCGTTGCAGGCCGTAACAATGACTTTAAGCGAATCGACTCTTAAACTTTGGCATCTCAGTCCATCAAACTCTTAAAGAACCCTGAAGATAATGGAGGCGGGATTTTTTCTTAGAGAGAGAGCGAAGGAGAGAGAGAGAGAGATATTAACCAAGACTGAAAGAAAAAAGATAAATTTACTGAGCCCTGATATAAAAATATTCCCATACTAGAAACGTCATCCACATTACTAATAACTCTTTTTTTTTTAAAGGTTGTGAAATGAGACCTAGCTTATTCATTAAAGATCCTGCTGATAAATATATTGGTTATAGTGACATAAATCCCTGAATAGTGTACGCAAGAATTGGCATAAATTCACAATTAGTATGTCAACCTTGTACGTTGCTAAGCTATCTAAAAACACATTTCATGTTTGTATATGGTACGATCATAAACAAATATAACCTCTCTCTCTCTCTCTCTCTCTCTCTCTCTCTCTCTCTCTCTCTCTCTCTCTCTCTCTCTCTCTCGAACAGCCAGACTCACCATTGGCACCTAAGTAAAACTGTAAAATGAAGGTACCTTGGTTCAAGCTTCAGACGATACAGACATACTTACATAAACATACATACATGTATATATATATATATATATATATATATATATATATATATATATATATATATATATATATTACCCTTTGGTATTTACATATCTTTTGTCACACATGTAAACAGGCCCTAACGGAAGTGAAAATAAAACTGACAGGTAAAATAAGAGACGCTAGTTCATTTATCTAGAATACTAACAGCCATTATCATTCTGATAACATACGTGTATCAAGAAAAATATGACTGATAGACAAGCAAAGCACACCTTTGAAGCACCTGATATATTCCACTTATAATCTCCAAGTGCAGCCCTAACAGTTTCTATAGAAAGGATTTCGACCGAGTCAAAGTTAGGGAAAACCTACTAATTACGGAGTGGGTGTATTCTACAGGGAGATGCCGCGCTCATAGAAGACTTCCATTCACGGCTTCTACGGGCAAGTTGCTGCCTATATGAACTTCGAAGCTTCCAACTAACTAATCGGGCAATTAAGTTCACGGCAGGTATTACAAAGTTATAATCAGCGGGCGGTTCTACTATCACCGCTACTACTAATAATTATCAACTATTATTACTGCTATTAATTATTGTTATAATTATTATGGAGGAGTGAAATCCTAAATAATTTTTGACATAGAGGAAGCATGTTTCCAAAAACGGTACAGTTTATAGTTATCATCATCCTATTCTCTTACTACTTAGAGAAATCATTATTATTATTATTGTAATAAAAGCAATAAAAAATATAGATTCAATTCTCCCTATCATTTCCTGATACTGCAAATACAATTATTATCACCAGCAACACACGTTACCCTTTTGTATTTCTATAAAGCTGCAAGACCACCCTAACACTGCAGATATTAAAACCTATAGCCTAACTGCCGCTATATTCAGTATCTCAATGGCACCATTTTACTCTTTTCCAAAGTGATTCATAAACCTTTAGACAATAACACCTCAGTGCCTGAAATCAAGATAATGATTGAAAACGGACTTCATTTAATGACACACCCTCTCGCATCTACAGAAAAGTCTGGCATAACAATTATAAATTCTATACAATTAAGAGAGTGAGGATGGGTATGTGTGTATGCGTGCGTGTGTATGTGTGTCGGGGAGGGGGGAGGGTGTTGGGAACTAAATGGGCATGATAGGGTCATTGGAAGGCGTTGATGGCAGACGAACTTAAGGTTTGGGTGAAGTCACCTATGGTTCTTTGACAAATCCAGATAATTATCAGATGAGGATGCCCATGGAGAGAGAGAGAGAGAGAGAGAGAGAGAGAGAGAGAGAGAGAGAGAGAGTTATGATGGGACACAGTGAGGGATAAAGACTGGGGGTATTTGGGGTGTATAAGGGTGGGTGTAATGGGGCCCTTAGAAGAGTAGGGGGTGAAAAAGTATCATTCTTCAGCACAGTTATCCCCACTCTAATTCCACGTCTTAGCACCTTTTCCCTTTGTTTAAAGTTTAAATGTCAGACTTTTTTCTGGATACTAATGGGGACGGCGGCGCCCAGGAAAGAGGTGGGGGGGAAGGCTTGCCGCTGCCACACTCAACATCAACGTCTGAAGGTCCTAAATACTCTGGAAGGAAAGAGAGAGAGAGAGAGAGAGAGCATCTATCTGAAGTATATTATCCACCAATCATGCATTACTGGATCAAAACAAAAATGGGAAAATAAAAAGGAAGAATTTCTTTAAATGGTTAATATTAAGAACCTTGAGTTCTTAAAAGAGGAAGAACGGGAGGAGTGGAGAGGAAAATAAACTAACAGCAAAGACTATACAAATGAAAAGGATTAAAGAATTGCAAAAAAAAAAGGGGTGGGTATAAGATGTAAAGGAAGGTTTAAAAGGAATAGGAATGAAGGCAAGAAAAAGCAAAAGTTTAAAAAACAGGGAACAAATTAATGAAGAATATGAGGAAAAATAAAGAGCAGGTTCAATAGAGCAAGCATTAAAAGGAAGAAGATGAAAAAAGGATGATAATGAAGAAAAAGAGAAGAACTAGTGAATAAGAAAGAACGACCGAGTTTAAAGAGAAACAGTCTACGTCTTACGAGCGAAGGAAGGGAAGAGAAATTACCAAGGAAGGAGATAAGAGAAGACGTATAAAAACAAGAGTGCGAAGAGAAGAAGTATAAACACAAGAGTAAGAAAAGAAAATGTATAAAAACATGGGTACGAAGAGAAGAAGTATAAAAACAAGAGAACGGAGAGAAGTATAAACACAAGAGTACGAAGAAGAGGGGGGATGTAAAAAAAAAAAAAAAAAAAACTAAGGAGAGGAGGAGAAAAGGGAATGTAAAAAAAACAAAAACTATGGAGGAGGAGGAGGAGGAGGAGGAGGAGGAGGAGGAGGAGGAGGAGGAGGAGGAGGAGGAGGAGGACAAAAAAAGAATAGGAGTGAGAGGCCCTCCAAACTAAGACAAAGTCGGTCGGGTTTTTCATTTCCTTTCTCTCCCGCCCGACCACCCTCGCTTTCTTCGTAAGTTTCAAGGACTGGATTAGCATTTATATAAGCTGGGGTTCCCGTGCTATCAAGAACAATAATAAAAAAAATAAATAACGGAGGGGGGAAAAACAACCAGGGCATTCTATGTGGAAGATGGACAAATGCCAAGAGCAATTTTTTTTTTTTTGCATTTTAATATTTTTTAAATTATTATTATTATTATTATTATTATTATTATTATTATTATTATTATTATTATTATTATTATTATTACCAACGTAATCTAGTGGTTATGAATCTCGCCTAACCAAAAGCAAATCAGGGAGCCATCTCAGCATAGTGGGGTGGGGTGTGTGTGTGTGTGCGTGTGTGTTTAAGGGGAAGGAGCGGGGGTTGGATTAATACGACGACGACCCAGTCCTTTTGCGCCTCTGTACACGATAGTTAGTCACCTGAAGCGTGTATTAGCCAAGGTGAAGTGGGTTTTTGGAGCAGTCACCTTTTACCAGAAGATTTATAGATAACTGTCAGGTTAATAAATTCTGAAGCCTCACACAACAAGGGAGAAGGGTATAACTGAATACATATTTTTATTATTATTGCAAAAATACCTGGCTGAGAATGAAAATCCACTGAGTTTTTTTTTTTGCTTTGTTTTGCAAGACAACAAGTAAAAATTAACAATAATGCTGGGAGTTTTGAATGCTTGTTTAACACTGGTCTTCCAACATTAATATTTTAAACTTTATTTCTATGCAATATTTCATCATTATCATATTCATCAGTATGTTCTTAATTGACTCCTCATCCTTAAATTCTATCAAAAACAATTAAAGAACACGCAGCTCATAGAAAAAAATATAATTTTTCAAACAAACCATTTTAGAATTTCCCAAAATAATTCCTCTCCATCACAACATGTTTCCGACAACAGTACATCAATTTCAGGAGACTTCAGAAGGAAATGTTCCTCCTCAGCGTATTCTGAGTACTGTTACCTCAGGTGTAGCATTAATTCAAATGTAAGGCTCTTAGCAATGCGGGCCTACTCCTGTTCAAAGTAAGCACCACCTTGGTTGGATGAAATCTACTTCAAGATACAGCTCCTTCTACCACAATGTTGGAAAGTACTTTGTATATATGCATTTGTTTGTGTGTGTGTGTGTGAGAGAGAGAGAGAGAGAGAGAGAGAGAGAGAGAGAGAGAGAGAGAGAGAGAGAGAGAGAGAAATACTTATTTATATATGTATGTATTTTGTGTGTGTGTGTGTGTGTGTGTGTGTGTGTGTGTATGTGTGTGTGAGAGAGAGAGAGAGAGAGAGAGAGAGAGAGAGAGAGAGAGAGAGAGAGAGAGAGAGAGAGAGAATATATATAATTCCAATAAACCACTATATCAACCAAGAAAGGCTTTTCTAGTTAGAATAACCCTACATTCCGCGAGTACATTTCTTCCAGAATTAGCGTACATTAACCACACAGAGATTGCAATCAGAACCTCAAAGCATTTTACTACAGATTAGGACTTGAGTAAATAGTATATATATTTAAAATGAAAACATAATTGTACATTGGCGCCACTGTAAAATGCAGATATTGAGCTTTTCCTATCAGGAAAACAATATATAAAAAAAATGTTATGTTGACCAGGTTCACTAACAATCCAGATGTATAATTTTTTTTCAGAGGATATTTACTCTATGGCGACAATTACAATACTTACCTTTTCAAACAGTAAATTATGATTTTCAATATTCGTCACTAAAGTTAATATTTTTAACACGAAACAAAAAAAAAAAGAACACATTAGTTAAGCAACGAAATATAATTCTGGGCAATCTTTTCTTTAACAAAAGTAAAATTAATATAGTTAACATGTATAAAAAATAATACACTTTACTTCACCTGTAAAATACGAATATTGTGCAATTTGTAACAAACCAAAAATCTTTACTTTTAAATGCAGAAAATAATACAGGTTTGTCTAACTGTACACAAGAGACCTTGTGCAATATCGAAAAAAACTTTCATTTGAAAAAATTTATTCAAAGACCCGATTAAAAAATTTTTCTGGGTGGTAAAAACCCTGTAATAATACAAATCGGGAAGAAAAAATAAAAATGAGTTTGATTTTGACACATAAGCGAACAAAAAATCCACGGGAGCGATTTTGAATTCCTAGTAGAAAAAAATGACAAAATTCTGAATCGAACAGTTAAAAAAAAAAGCTCGTATTTCAAAGGCAGAATTTCTTTCTCTTTCGTAATGAAGCGTCCACAAAAATGCTAAAACAATGAGAGAGAGAGAGAGAGAGAGAGAACAAAAATGCTAAAACAATGAGAGAGAGAGAGAGAGAGAGAGAGAGAGAGAGAGAGAGAGAGAGAGAGAGAGAGAGAGAGAGAGAGAGAGAGACGCAATGCCTCAGATACATAAGAGTACGAATCTATTAAGACTAATTTTTAAAAATATTAAATTATGCAAGTAATTGAGTTATTCATGAATATTCAAACGTTGCTATGCAATGCTTTCTATAATATATATATATGTATATATATATATATATATATATATATATATATATATATATATATATATATATAAATCACAAAACAGCCTCACAACTTCACGTCTTCGAAAGGCAGTATTTGGTAAATTATACTTTG